>NC_061522.1:5250000-5425000 GCF_022379125.1 Scophthalmus maximus | reverse complement strand
AACCTCAACAGCGAACGAGCAGCGCAAGTGCCACCACTGTACAAACACACTCTGACCCAACTGTGCTGCCACTCAACAGAACAATGCACTTCTGCAAAAAAGCAACAAAAAAAAAAAAAGAAAGAAGCTGCACGAACATACAAACACTTAAACCCGCTGTGTGGTTGGTGGGATGGGGGGAAACAGGAGCAGGACAGGAAGGAAAGTGGAGCCATTGTTGAGTGACCGCATCGTCTCTCGCTGTGACAAGGTCACTACTGAACTCTAGGCACACACGCACACACACACACACACACACACACACACACACACACACACACACACACACACACACACACACACACACACACACACACACACACACACAGTCACACACATACAAAGAGACCTTCCAAACTCACCCGCAGGGCCTGTAGGTGAACACTATGTAGCTCTCCTCGTCCGTCTTCTCGATGAACGTTACGCACGTCTGCTTCTCCCAGTGACGCATGGCCTGCTTAAACATGGCCCTCTGACTACCTGGAACACACACGTTTTACATCCGACTTTTACACAACCACCGTCGCTGTGTGTGTGCGTGTGTGTGTGTGTGTGTGTGTTTAACTGCTGAGCAGTAACGGGCAGCGGTCCAGTTTGAGTCGCTTACCGGTGAAGTTTCCTCCGATGACGTAGGGAATGACTCCTCCAGGCCATATCCTCTCGGCGCGCGACGTGGCTGCTCGAGGAATACGGCTCTTCGCGGCGCTCCCGGCTTTCCCACCTTTCCCAGGCTGGCCCTTGGGACTGGCGGCTGCTTTGCTGACGTTCTTGGGGAGATAATCTACGAGTGGGAGCGGGTGGAAAGAGAAGACACATCCGCGTTCAAACTGAATAAATTCCCGGGGCTATATTATTACCTTGCAGAGTTTGTTCTCAGATCAGAGAGCAATACAACTCAAATAGCTCTGATGTGCAACGTGCTGTTTTTTTGCTTCACATGTCATTTAAAGAAGTTTCTAATCCATACCGCATGAGTAGATTTGCCTCAGTAGAGTCGGGGGATCTGCCTCAACCCCCTTTTAAGTGTATGGAGAATGGGATGAATCTTGAATTGTGCAGTATATTGAGAATTACTTTTTTTTTATAAAAAACCAACATGTTTCCGGCTGTACGCTTCATCGTGGGCTGATTAGACAAGCGCAGACTTCTTCTCCCTAATAAAGGACCAGTGGTGTTTAGTTTAAGGGCAAAGGTCGTCGGGCTACAATGTTGATGTTGTTGCCGTAACAGTACTCCCACAAACCTGGGAGCTGAACTATGTTACTGTATTTATATCATATGACATATATCATTTGTCCCGTGTCTTCAAATGCAGCTGAAAAGCCAAACGCCCTTCACGCGGGGCACTGCAGACATCAGGTCCAATAATTTCACCATGTAATCCCAATCACCTAGCAGGGATTTTAAAATCTGTGCGAGATTGTCGTCCATCACAATCGAAACGTCCCCAGCCTTGTGTTTAAAGTTTTGTACGGTTCACCAACAAAATACTCTGCAGAACATACTGGACTAAAGTAAATGGACACCAGCTTTCTTTTTGTACGTTTGTGGAATTTTGTGCAGTAGTTTATAACATAGTTTTGGTGGTTAATTGGCTGAAACGCCAGTACGGTCCTTTCAGTAGTGTTTTTGGGCGACACAAATCGAAGCATGTAGTGATATTCCTGTGTCCTTACCGAAGCCAAATCGACGTATTCTTTCCAGCAGCAGGTATAACGACCCTCTCTTCTTTGCAACTTCGTGTTCCTCCAGCCCACCTGACACACACACACACACACACACACACACACACACACACACACACACACACAAGCACTAAGAGTCAAAAACACAGACATTGTGCAAATAAGCGCCGACATCCCTCAGGAGGCCCTGCTGGCTTCTTCCTTCACACTCGCTCTTCTGTTCCCCCTGTGGCTGATGGGTGACGAGAGCGTTTCAGATGGAACATGACAGAGAGCGTTACACATGAGGACCCCATGAGCGACGCGTCGAGTCCACTCACCTGACGTGTGCCCCTGCCGAGAGTGTGTGTGCATGTGCGCGCGCTGCGTGAGGTCTATCGTCCTGTCGATCTGGAACATCCGCAGGTCGTCCTCGTCCAAAGCGATGTCGCCCCAGAAGGCAGCTGGAAACAGAGAGGAGACGTGAGCAGGGTCACTAATGCCGTCACCGCCATCATCTATCCGTCATCAGATTCATCATCCTTGGTTAGTAGCTAGCGTGGAAAAAATACTAATATGATTTATTCATACAGGCCAAGGTGACAGCTCTGCAACACAACCAGGTGCCAGGTCCGTTAGAGCCTGGGAAGTTATCAGTGACATTTTCAAATCAATTTCGAAAACCGTTTCTCTTTGTCACACGTAAAATAAAAGCGTCCGTTTTGAATAAGCCGCAGACACGAGAGGGATTGATGTGAGAAAACCGTCTTATCACATTAGTCAAGATGTGAAGCAGCGATGAGCGTGTGTCCTCCACCAAACCTGCATCAAATCTATCTTAGGGTCTCGACAGAAAGACTGGAGGGGGCATTGGAAACCACAGGACCCAAACAACATCGGAACACCAATTAACTTGGATCCCTTCCCAAAACAATGTCCTGGGTTTTAAGGGAAAGTTAGAGTTCACGGTAGTTTCACTGCAATCGTGCAACCAAAGCTCCGCCCAAATATGTCAAAAAACACACACACACACACACACACACACACACACACACACACACACACACACACACACACACACACACACACACACACACACACACACACACACACACACACACACACACACACACACACACACACACACACACACACACACACACACACACACACACACACACACACACACACACAGGCCCCCGGTGGTCTTACTATGGTCCGATATCAGGCCATGTGTAAGCCTTTTGGCAAGTGACATTCCCACTGCTGTTCCCCCCACCCCCTCCCTCCCTCCCTCCCTCCCTCCCTGCCTGGCTGTTCATACGACTCCAGTCTCTCCCCCTCATCCTCATCCACCTCAGAGATGAATTAAACCCTTTCACCATTGTGCATTATTAAAAATATGAATGTTTACATCAGGAATTGACACCAAAGCAGGAGTTTTTTATTTCACCTATCCCACAAGTGCTTCTTTAGTGCAGAGGTTGGGGTGCGGAGACGATGCAGTCTGTGTCAAGTCAACGGTCCTGAATAGAAAAATAAATAATGTATCACTTCTGTGCGATCGGCTACAGCGGTTGGGATACGCACCGAATAAATGCAGAGTGGATTAGAAGAGAAATGACCAAAAGTGTGTGTGATGCATATGTTTCATACATGTATACAGATTTGCCACTTCAATGAATGGTTGCATGTCAGTAAAATGTGGTGTGGTTTAGGGGTGGGGGGTTTCTCGAATATATTCCATGTATCGCGGCTTGTTGCACATGAGATCTATTAAATGACTATATCGCGAATAACCGTGACTACAAATTGTCTTGTAAAATCTTTGTTATGGCGCCATCATAAGAGCTGATTTGAAGTTTGAAATTGCCCCAATAGAAACCATTAATGAATATAATTAAGTTTCAAGAATGTTTTAATACAGACATAGGTTTCAGTGACTGCTAGAATCATCATACTGGTGTAATTGCATGCATCAAAGGGTTAAAAAAAGTGCTTTAGAGGAGATTTAAAAAATATTGCGATATTATTTATTGGCCATATCGCCCAGCCCTAGTGCGGTTGATCATTTTCGATATGGGCTGGACAAAATAAAAGTTCTGTGAACACGAGCTCATGAGATTGGTCACAAAATAAACCCACAGAGACGTGCTCATGTAGAGGGCCCAGAATTTGGTGCTACACCCCTGTCCGCAGTATATATCACATCCTCGTAACAATGGACACCTGAACGATAACCATCGCCGAGTGAACAGCCGAGCGGAGTCGCCGCTCTCCACGGGGACTCGGGACACTGATACATTAACAATGGCATACGGGAGAAGCTTGTCACTTGGCTAATTAGGATTGCCACTAAAGGAAATGCGGCGGTCAGGGTGCCATTGTGCTCAGCCCCTGTGCTATTGTTGCAGGAGTGCAACCGCAATGACCACACAGATGGTTTGCAAATCAGGATATCAGATACAGACAGGGAGTGTGGTACGGCTGAATGGTGGAGTATGATATTTTTTGATTAGATGGATGTGAGGATAATGTCTGATCTGGAGGGCGGAGCTGCGGCGATGTATTTATGATTATGTCATCAAAGGGCAAAGGAAATGCTGCAACCCTCTAACCCCGCCGTCATCAACGGGCGGCCGATACGGTCTGTGACTGAGTACAAATGGGGATGTCTGGAGTGACTGTAATAAGCACTAATGCACAAGAAAGAATGTATTTTTTTCAAGAAACTCTTATCTTTTATTGAGCATTCCAAAGTGCTTCACATGGTCTACTGAAGCCCAGAAAAAGACAACAGCAACAACAGCCAGTAATTGTTTACATCGCCAAGTATGGAATGCACGTACAGAGACAAAGTCACGAACAGGATGGGATCATCCGGCCCCCTCCTTCAAAGGGGCTCCCATCTGGAAGACGTTATTGTGCCCCAAAAGTTTCGTGTTATGTTGGTTTGCGGAAAAAAAATGCCCCGCGATTGTTCAGCGACTCAATGGCAGAAGAGTAAAGGGACAAACGTTCCACGGAAAAAGAAGTTAATTTGATTCTGAAGTGGTTCATGTGGGTGTGACGTCGACCAAACATAACACAATTACTTGCACAAAGATGTGGTCTGACCAGGCGCTGCTGCGAAGGTTATTTCTGACACCAAATTAGACTGCGGGCAACAGTTTTGTACAGACGCTCCTCTGCATATGTAGCCTCATGGGCGAGCCACAAAAAACAACCTAAAAATCCACTAACGTCCTTAAGAAACTGTCATAGACTATATCACATTACACCATGCATCTGAAATGATCTTCTAATTCTGTTTGTGTCACAGTTTGTTAGTGACACTGAACCGACTTATAGTTTTCAGGACAACAACGGGGGAGAACTACAAGGACTAAAAGTTTCCCAGAGAAAAGCAGCTGACACAAGCAAGAGTTACAGAACGAGAGAGAGGAGGGAGAATATGGTGATAGTAAGTTTGGCCCATTGATTGTCGGGGTTCTTGTTAATCCATGGTCGTACCATAAATAGCCCCAAAGTCAAGGGAGCGGGTGAGGAGGGGCGAGGACACTGAGGCACGGAGATGCAGGAGGAGAAGTATTGATCCGAAAAACCCCAGGACGTCCCAGGAGAATCTACATCATGCTGACCAGGGCCTTACTGTATGCCCTTCAGCAGGGGCACTGCAGCAAACGCACACACACACACACACGGACACACACACACACACACACACACTCAGGAGTAATGCACCAAACACAAACTGAGAGTCAAACTTCCCTCACATGCATCCAGCACCTGGGATGTTTGGAGAGCGGGCGGACAGGACCAATGTCAGCTTTCTGCAAGTTCCCTCTGCAGCTCGACGACAAATGTCAAACGCACCAACAGTGGCTCTGTGTGTGTGTGTGTGTGTGTGTGTGTGTGTGTGTGTGTCTTTGTTCAAGCTGAAAAATATAGATGTTCTTGTACCATGCTGCAACAATATCCCTCTAATATCATACTATTAATAATAAAAATAGGAAAATACGCAAAATTTCCATGAGGCTTTTGTTCGGATTAAAAACACTTTTTTGCATTCAATCTCAAACTTGTAATTATTTTATTAATTTATTTTTACATTATTCTTCCATCAGAGTTGTTTGTTTGTAGGACAATCTCTCTGAAAATGTTTTTTTCTTTTATCTTTAACTTGTCACTTAGGGATACATGATGTTTTGCCATGTTCACATTATTACCAGAATCTTAAAAAAAACATAAGCAGCATTGTTTAGCATCACTGCAGCTTCTTGTTTCCCATGTTTTTATTTACTGTAGATTCTGTGACTTTTTCCGTTCATTTTTGTTATTTTACAAACACTACAATAAGGTAAAGAATTGAATTACACACTGCCGAGTTATTCCTTTCCCTTCCTGTAGTCATTCGGGTGAATTTAACACACACACACACACACTACACTAAGCTTCTCATTAAGAACATATAAGGTCACACCGTAGGTGGGTGTGCGTGCACGTGTGCGTGCGCGTGAGCTGATCCACTGGTGTGATAATATTATGCTGTATGTGTCTGTGACTGGGCTGTAATATTAAAAAGAGATTATCTCGGGCCCCGTTAGTAAGATTTTCTCCATAACTAATCATTGTGCAAACAGTTTGATCCACAGCAGCACTGTGTGAGCACGGTGCCGTGGCTCCAGCTCACGGAGCACAATGCATCCGTCTGAGTGGCTCGTTAAAGTGGCAATCTGCCCCAAAGAAATTTCGCTACATGGCGGAATTTGTAAAAATAAGTGAGCAAAGTGAAACACTGCGCGTAAACAGGAACTGACGTCTACATTCATCAGACATATAAAACGAACCCAGACCTTCTGCAGGCACATTACAATGGTCCAACGGCTCTACCCACGGCTCCTTTTGCCCATTGTCCAAACTATCACTTGAAGTGGCACTTTAAACTGTTAATTATTTTCTCTGCGAGTATTTATGAGGGACTGACAAAGTGCTCCTTCGCGTGTCAGAATGTTCAGAGAGAAGCTGGAGTCCGTAATGTCACCGGTCAGAAATGTGCTTAAAGAGAAAAAAAACTACCAAAATGTGGAAGCTTAGTCAAAGCTTAGTCCAGAAAGTTCACACCCCCATCGCCCTGCAAGTGTGTGTGTGTGCAGGAGATTTCATCCATTTCTGTGACATAAGGTGATAATATTCAATAAAAGAAAAGAGCAGTGTTTGTGTGTGTGTGTGTGTGTGTGTGTGTGTGTGTGTGTGAGCATGTAGGACTGAAGTGAAACCATGATAATAACAAACTTCAAATCGTCAGTGACATCACTGTGCAGTGATAAAAGTCAAGTTCAGCTTTGACTTTTATCACCGTCTTTCCTCAAACAGATGTTCGGCGTGCATCTGAGGAGTTAAGGACAGTGTGCAAGTGATGTCACAGGTCCACAAAACCCTGGAACGAACACACACACACTCTCTCTCTCTCTCTCTCTCTCTCTCTCTCTCTCTCTCTCTCTCTCTCTCTCTCTCTCTCTCTCTCTCTCTCTCTCTCTCTCTCTCTCTCTCTCTCTCTCTCTCTCTCTCTCTCTCTCTCTCTCTCTCTCTCTCTCTCTCTCTCTCTCTCTCTCTCTCTCTCTCTCTCTCTCTCTCTCTCTCTCTCTCTCTCTCTCTCTCTAATCATATGTTGTTTCTGGCTTAAACACTGTCCCAGACACGGACAGAGGCCCAGTTACACACCTCTACAGCGACACATCACTGTGTTTCCTGCAGCACAGTGTGTGTGTGTGCGTGTGCGTGTGAGTGTGTGCGTGCGTGTGTGTGTGTGTGTGTTTGTCTGCAGACTAGGGTAGGCAGGGTTTCATCATGCATGAACACAAAATAAAAACAGATGGTAGAGCAGTCAGGCGAACAACTGGACATCGGAAACGACCTGGAAGTAAGGAGCCCAGACTGATCATAAATAGATAGAGACGCGGCACGGGCCGACGCTCGTTCACAGACCACATGATCAGAATGTTCTGCTGGGCACGGAGTGTCCGTGTCGCATTAAAAAAACATGCCGATACAACATTGTTTTTAATAACAAGGGTTCTTTTTTACAGGCGACAGGGGGTCACGCGCTACACGATCCCTCACAAGGAGAAGTCCTCAGCGAGAAGTTACATCTTTTTCGTGAAAATACGCGAGAGGTGACACGGGAAATGATGCGATACGCGCGCGGAACCTCCCCCGACTTGCGAGCCCCGACTTAGCGCAGATTTTCCTCCGACTCGGGGCTTTTGTCGGCGAGCTCCAGAATTTGTCGGCGAATGGAAAATCAGGATTACAACCGTGTGAACTCAACCTAAGGCCTGCAGCGTTTAAACACCCGTTTACAGACGTACCGGGTTTGTCTTCTTTACCTGTTTCACTGAAAGTATTAATTGGTCAAAAGTCCTTTTGTGGGTTAACGGTTAAGCGGCTCATGATTAAACAACAAAAAAATCCCTAATCATGAACAAATCTAATTCACAGGAATACACGTTTTGTAACATACAGAAAAATCATGAATGCATTTTTAAAAAATCAGTGCGCTCTGGACCAAAAACAGAAGAAAGAAAACAGGGTATAGAGTTGCCTGAGGCGGAGAGAAACAAAACATCGTAATGAGGAGAAATTACCAGAGTAAAAACCCCCTGAAGTAAAGGTTGAGGCCGGCGTTTGTTGCACTGTAACTCAAGTAAAATGTAGATAATTATGATATCCAGGGCGAAGCGACAAGGGAACATCTGCGACTTCAAAAAGAACTGCACATTTAATGGTTCTCCGCCACACGAACTGAAGGAGATAAGAGGCGAGGAAAAGGTTTGGTGTGACACAGAACAACATGATATCATATGACAGAGAGATAGAGAGAGAGATAAGACAGCGGCGTACCGTCCTGATCACATTACTGTGACTCTGAGGACCGTCTGCAGCAGGTCACGGGTTTGGCCAGACAACGTGACGGGGACGCGATCGCGTCTCCATCGGGGCGGGCCGGGGTCTGCACCCGGTGGCCCAGCATGTCACAAGGCTCCAATAAATACAGATATCAAATCAACGTGAAGTAATTGAAGACAGTTCTGCTCTGCGGCTTATCTAGTTGTACATCAGGTACAAGTACCCGTCTTCCCCTCGCTTCGTGTTTGATGTGAAGCTGATCAGTTCGAAACTTGTTGAGTTGTCGAGTTCCAGTCATTTCTTGCTCTGAAGTTGGATTTGGCAACTAACAGTTAGTAAAGTTGGGGATTCTAGTCGTTCTTAAATGGCCATTGTTTGGCTGTTGTGCATCATTTGCACGTGTAGTCTTTGCACATTTTTTACATCACACTCAAACTAAGACTTGTTCCGAGACAAACGTCCGCTTTTACGGGAGTTAAATAAGGTAGCAGACCTAGTTATGCAGCACACTGTCCAAGGAGGCTGTGACCAGCCACAATCCTTGGAAGAGCTTTAACGAAAATAAGAGTTTGACTGTAAGGAAAGGGAACAGGAGATATAAATACCGTTCGAGGAAAAAGCTAGGTGACATGAAAGCACCCCGACGATTTAATAATTGAGTAATTGCGTGGCAGGTGGGTGGAGTGACGACGGCAGCGCTGACTCAAGACTTCTGCAGCTCCGGAACAATGACGCTTCCAAAACAAACTCAGCGCCCGCCGCGGAGTTTGTGCTGAGGAGGGAATCCTGAGGAAGACGTCGGAAGCTCGGTGGCAGGAGCACTCTGCTCGGGAAAATCCTGTTTAATATAATATGAGCGAGGCCTCTCGCTGACACACACACACACACACATACACACACCCTAACGTAGCCACAGTGTCAAACACACATCCATACACACATTGCTCTGGTTTCCTTCCTGCTGAGGAATGGGGGAAGGGGTGAACAGTAGCGGCGGCTCGCTGTCACGACATGGTGGGCTTCACTCTCTGACTGAAAAGGCCCAGAGTGCACATACGAGCGTGCACGAGCTCGCTCACACACAAATGCATCTGTTTAAGATACACTCGGCCCCACTCATGAGTGGTTGTTAAACTCCCATTCGAACCAGATGTGTGACCGCCTGACAGTCACTGAAAGTGACGCCGGAATCCAGAAAACACCGGCTGTGTTGTTGCTTTGAAGCTTTTCATCATTTTTTCTGCACAGTGAAGCTCATAGACAAAGCACACCGCCGCCAACTTCACATCTCACTCACGACATCGAAGACAACCCGAGTGAAATCACAACCACTGACAGTCATTTATCGAGTAGAGGGTCTAGAATCAAAAACGCACTTTTGCACTTCTGATTTCCTGTTTTGAACATTTGTTTTTTCAAATGTAAACCGAGTTAGTGACGACGTGTTCACGTCTACACACCATACAAACCGAGGCGAGGATGAGAGAGAGTTGAAACTGCTTCAAATTAAGTACATAAAAGGAAGGGAGAAAATCTGAGCCGTCGCCCCCAACAGCGTTTTTCTTTAACCGCAGTCATCATTCAAACAAACCATACGCATACATTTTATCCAGCATCCTGTGAAGGAGCAGACGCAGCCGCAGCCGCGCTGTAAATTTGTATTGCATCAAAGGTTGCCCAGGTTACTACACGGAGGTTGACTCATGTTTTGGAAAAGCCAGACAAAGCGCTGCACAGATGTGTCCAGACGCACATTAATGGATATTTGGCATCATTTTTCAGATCGTTATTTATTAATTTTAACTTGCAGGGGCGTACTATTGTAGGTGAAACCCTGTGACGTGTGTTTCAATGTTGACATTAAAAAGTCAGCATGTAATAAACCCTACACTTCAAATGTGTCTTTGCACACACTGTATGCTGAGTCACATCTGGAACAGATATCGTCCCAGTGAAACTGTGACATCAATCTTAACTGCGCGTCAGAACGAGCTTCGGCCAACGTCAACCCCTTCGTGTAGTCGGCAGGGCGGCGGTCGCTCTTCAAAAGCGGAGAGGTCCCGGCTCAGGCTTCACAAGGAAGCTGTTGCTGAGGAGCTCAAGACCATTAAATAAAAAAATCACTGTGAGCTCTTTATCCGACTCTGCACCTCCAAAGCCCAGCGTGGAAAACCCGAGATTCGGGGACAATTCCTCGCAGTCACGCTGCATTATCACAGCTGCTTCTGGAATCAGAACTTCCAGGCGGCAAAGTGATAAACCCCTACCCACAAATCAATTCATCAATCTGCCATACAAGCTTATCCTCGAGGGTCACAATGGGGCAATGGGGGTGTTCACCTTGGACAGGTCACGAGTGAGTCCTAGGGTTGATGCCTGGTGCCGGATAACTGTGCACCTACAGGCAATTCAGAGTCACCAGGTAACCAAAGAAACCACTACCCTCCATTTCTTAAGAGCTCAGATGCAAGTTTCATATCCAAAAAACTCTTGCTGTAAATCCGTCTGAGCTCTGAGACGTGTGTCCATGAGCAAATGTACATTATGCATTGTACATATTGTCAGGACACATTTCCTATATGCGATACACTTTATTGTATTTGAAGAAGAGAACAAGCAGTCCGGCTCTCGGGTCACGCTCTTGAAGAAAAAAGCCCGCAGCTTCATTCGGACACGGAGGTTTGTTTAGCTTTCGCTATCCCGTGTGTGAGCCTTTTACGAGAACAGTGATTTGGAAGGAAGCATGAATGACTCTTGAGTGAGCGTATAGGGGCTCATGCGCGTCCGAATGAGTGTGTGTGTGTGTGTGTGTGTGTGTGTGCGTGCGTGCACGCGTGTGTGTCATCTCCAGCTGAGTAGCAGGATGCAGACAACCAGGAAGAGATAAGCCCGGGTGAATGGAGGGAGCCCTGTGTGTGTGCGTATCGAATGTGTGCCTGTGTGTGTTCACGTAGGGAAATCACTTCACAAAGGCCTGGAAGTGTGTGTTCTCCTGTCTACCAGCGCGGGACTCGGAGGAGATAAGCAGCCAGCCAAATATTCCCCCTTGTGTTTTCCCAGCAAAAACAGGAGGCGGAATACCAACCACTCAGACTGATGCCACAGGGTCAGGCCCTGGAATGAGCCGCGGTCCCACTTCTTACAAGCTGCACACACACAAAGTCTTCACACACTGACAACAGATGCAGTTGATGATAAGGGTGCAACTCATAATCATTTGTATCGAGAAAAGTGCATGAAAGTGTGCAGGAAAACCCGATCTGTGTGTATATCTGGGTATGTACGTAGATGTCAGATTACACGCACACGCAGATATTACATGTGCATACCTAAAAGACAGATATAATTGAGAATATAGGCATGCATGTTATGTTTACTTTTAATATTTCTTCCCCTTTGAGTTGATGGTGGCAGATTTGGAGACAAGAATGATATGGTATCTATGTAGAGTAACATGTATACAGTTAATTCATAAGTATCAGGTGAACTGTTGAGCATGTACACAAGTCCTCAAATGTAAAACAGAGGAAATCCTGACATGTGAGAAGCAATGATTGAAACAAGAATTTGCCTTTTCCAATGTCAAGAATGTAATTAAATATATATTAACTTTTATGAAGACATCCTACATATGGTTGGAATTATTGCGAGTATTTACATCTACCGTTCCATGGAAACTGACAAAACTAAGGACAGTGTAATTTGGCCCAAAGCTCCATAACACGGACTAAATGGACCTCGGTTTATTTTATCAAGTAATCTGCAATATAAGTGTAAAGTGACTAACTGTATACGGTGCCTTGAGATGATTTATGTTGCGATTTGGTGTTATATGAATAAAACTGAACTGTATTAATTTGAAGATAAGAAACTATTAGAACAAGACATAAATGACTGAGGTGAGTCAGGGGAATGATGCAAACAGACAGAGACTCGATTTGCCATGAAGACATATCCACTTAGTTTGAAAATGTGTAGTTTGAAAATATTTAGACTTAACAGTCACTTCTGTGACTGAGGTGCATGACTCCGATAAAGTACAGGAGTATACACACTAAGTGATTGAATAAAAAGGTTTGAAATCTGTCTCCGGCAACACGAGCATGTCGTCTGGTGCGGTAGCATCAGCAAATGTTTGACGTCAGCGAGGGAGCAAGTCCCTGCACCGGCTCTCCACCTGGCATGAATAAAGGGAGGCAGACATTTGATCTTAATTTAATCTGAACAAAAACACGCATACCATGTAACACGGATGCTCCCCGTTCAAGTCCAGACAGGGAACTGTGTGCCCCGCCCCTCTACTCCCCTGACTCATTGGTTTCTCCCCCACTATCAAATATCCAGTACATGCAAAACAAAGAGTAAAATATTCTGTAAATACAAAAAAAAAACATCAACCCAGAAACCTGTATTGATATCCACTGTGAGAAAAAGAATGTGAAGCCTTCACCTGGTTTTCTGCAAAAAAAATGTGAACTGATCTTCATCGAAGACACGAGTATAGACGCACGCAGTGTCTTTAAGTCCAATGACACACGTACAGTGAAGGTTTTGGTTTTGAACATGAACAATGCGGCCCGACATTGTCCTGTAATAGTTATTCCGATCTCGGGAATTCATTTTTCGCCTTGACGACGACGAGCTGTCGGGGGCCGGGGGGGCAGCGGAGCAGCATCACGATGCTTCCTCAACTCCACGGTGTTGTTGTGCACTGCGCCATATGTAGCGCTGCATATATGTACTGGACCGTTATTTATTAATTCCATAGTTTCATCAGTCCACAGAACATTTACCGTGGTTCTGCTATGGAGTGTCAGGGTACGCTCTTTGGCAAACCTCAAGTATGCAGTGATGCTTTTTAAAGAGCAGCAGCGTCCAAACTTGGACGCCATGTTTTTCCTGTGGCACACTCTTATGTGTTAAAAAGCTCAAATAATTTCAAAATGTTTGAGCATCTTTTTGAAGGTAAAAGTATCTCTAAGTCTCTCAGTCTTGTTTCACTGGTTAGACTCCAGGTTCACTAACTCCTGTCTCCGATTGGCTTCGGGTTTCACATGCTTTTTTTTTTACACAAGATCAATGAAATGATTTGTTTAAAAAGGCTGTTTGTTCATAATCCTCATTTAGATGAAGATCTGACCATATTTCAGGACCAAATTCACTCATGAATGCAGGTAATTCCGAAGGGCTCACTTACTTTTTCGTGCCACTGTACGATAAGTGCATTTTTTTATGTACACTTATATTTCCAGCGAATAAAATCGTCGACTGCGTTTCTTTCTTTCTTTCTCATTCCGTTATTTTAACCTACAAGAGTCACTCAGTTACACGTTATGTAGACTGACCGTCTCCCTGCAACCTGCCTGGCTCCCAGCCAAACACAAACACAAACACACACACACACACACACACACACACACACACACACACACACACACACACACACACACACACACACACACACACACACACACACACACACACACACACACACACACACACACACACACACACACACACACACACACACACACACACACACACGGTAAGTTCTTAGCATAAGTAAAAGCCACAGAGTCATGGGACTGCAGTATCAACATAAAAATCACCCACACAGAGTTCAGTGTAACATGCAGATGAACAAACACACACACCAGACACACAAGCCAGTGTCAGGTTCATGTATTTGGTATGTGGGGAATGTGTGTGTGTGTGTGTGTGTGTGGACGCTCAGGGCTCTGGGTGGACTTCTTATTGGTCCAACATGTCATCACAGACAACATTAAGTGCCATTAAAAACACGCACATAAAAAACAAATATGCACCTTGAAACACCAAGTCAAGCGAGTGTAACCAAAACATGAACGAGGATTCAAGAAGATGCTTACTAGTGTGATGAGATCAGAATATTCATCATGCACACAGAGGAGAGGAGAGGAAGAGGAAGAGGAGAAAGGAAGAGAGGAGAGGAGATGAAGAGGAGGGGGAGAGGAAGAGGAGAGGAGAGAGAAGAGAGGAGGGGAGAGGAAGAGGAGAGGAGAAAGAAGAGAGGAGAGGAAGAGGAAAGGAGAGGAGGAAGAAGAAGAGGAGAGGAGAGGAAGAGGAGGGGAAGAGGAAGAGGAGAGGAGAAAGGAAGAGAGGAGAGGAGAGGAGAGGAAGAGGAAAGGAGAGGAGGAAGAAGAGAGGAGAAGAAGAGGAAGAGGAAAGGAGAGGAGGAGGAAGAGGAAGAGGAGGGGAAGAGGAAGAGGAGAGGATAAAGAAGAGAGGAGAGGAAGAGGAAGATGAGGGGAAGAGGAGAGGAGAAAGGAAGACAGGAGAGGAGAGGAAGAGGAGAGGATAAAGAGGAGAGGAGAGGAAGAGGAAAGGAGAGGAGGAAGAAGAGGAAGAGGAGGGGAAGAGGAGAGGAGAAAGGAAGACAGGAGAGGAGAGGAAGAGGAGAGGATAAAGAAGAGAGGAGAGGAAGTGGAAAGGAGAGGAGCAAAGAAGGAGGAGAGGAAGAGGATTCCTCCACTTTACATGTGATGTGACCGGTCGAGTATCCAAAGTTGGCATTGATGCTTGTTGGGATTTTTGGGGTCTTGCTTATTTATACTTTGCGCAAATATTTTTCCTGATATAAATCCTGACACTTTGCTAATTTCAGCCTGCTTAGTTTACTTAGGCAGTATTCTCGTACAGCTGACTGTGTGTTAAGGCAACGCACACGGATGCCCTGAGAAGTTCAGCATATTTCATCAAATGAAAGGATTGATGGGAGGATTCTTAAATTCGTCAGGTGCCGACGCACGTATCAACTGCTGTTTTAGGTGTCAGTACAGAAACTCAGGCATTGTATCACACTTTTATAGGTATATCTCAGATTGAAATGCGGCCCGAGGCCGACTAGATTAGATAAATGACACCAAACCATATAAATCATGATGAAGACTAAGAAAAGACAGTGAGACTATATGCTTTAACATGAGGACTGTGTAAAAGATCTTGAGTAAATCTCTAGGCTTTGTGTTGAAGACATGAGTTCATCCTGGTGGAGTGTACAAAGACACGACTCATAACGCGTAACACACACACACACACCCCCAATAAAAGGTTTATAATAGACAGAAAAAAACAACCTTTGCATGAATGTTGCCACTTAACAGCAACAGTGTGTGTGTGTGTGTGTGTGTGAGAGAGAGAGAGAGAGAGAGAGAGAGAGACAGAGAGAGAAAGAGAGCATCAGCGTATGTTTTGGTACAGTTGATTCCAGCTGTTTCTCATCGTCCATGATGGTTGATTTAACGCGCAAACACACACACACAGACGCGCGCACTTCCATGCGCACGCGCCGAGCGGAGCCTTTTCTTTAACATTTAGGTGAAACCACTATTAGAACCCAGACAATTCCCCGCGCTGAGTGTGTGTGTTCGTGTGTTCGTGTGTGTGTGTGTGTGTGTGTGCGTCTCGAGGAATAAAAACGGGTTTCGCTGGACCGTCACCAGTGCTGCACGTGCCATTATCACCATGGACACTGACTTATGAAGGATGGGGATATGGGAACATCTGTACCGGTGCACACACATGCACGCACGCGCGCACGCGCGCTGTCACCTCTCCTACATACACTACACGTGCCATCTCCAGGGCCGTGGGCGCGCTCGCGCTACAATACCGATGTTCTCGTGTGTTTCCATATGATCAGAGAGTTTATATGGATGCGGGACTCACCGGCTTTGCACGGGTCTTTGTAGTCGATGGTCTCCGCTCGCTCCTCTTCGTAGTAGTCGTACTCTGGCTCCTCGTAGTCGAAACAGTCACAAATAGTCACTTTGCCCCAGAAAGTCAAGCCGGCGAACACCAGCGTGATCCAGCGCATCTTGGCGGCCAGTGCCGGGGGCACTCGGTCCATCTGAGGGGTTGAAATGAACGAGAGGGGGGGGGGGGGCGCTCTGCTCGTCTCCCCTCCGCTGTTAGGAGACGCTCGGTCCGCGCTCCAGAGAAATCATCGGCGGCGGCGGGAGGAATTTAACGGCTCATCGCGAACGGGTCGCCCTGATCTCCTCGGCTGGTGTGGTGTGGACACCGGAGTGGAGGAGGCTGCTGGAGGGAGTCACGCTGCCGGGCGGCTGCTCCGCTTCATGGTATCAACGACGACAACAACAACACCAAAAAAAAGTGCCGTGACGCGCTCAGCAAAGTGTCCGCCGAGGAGCTCCGCCGTCCTCCGCTGTGCAGGTGAGGCTGCTGTGGGACAGACAGTGTGTGAGGGAAAGAGAGAGAGAGAGGGGGAGAGAGGGAGGGAGGGAGAGAGAGAGAGAGAGAGAGAGAGAGGGAGGGAGGGAGGGAGGGAGGGAGGGGGAGAGAGAGAGAGAGAGAGAGAGAGGAGGGGATCAGCACTGGTTGATCTCTGAGCGTAAAGACGCACGACGCGGTGTGTGTGTGTCTGCTGCTCACACACGAATCATCCGCCGCGCATACTTGCAACAGCACTGCTCTCTCTCTCTCTCTGTCTCTCTCTCTCTCTCTCACAAACACACACACAAACACACACACACACACACACTTTGTAATCTGTCGCCCCCTCTCACTAGTGTGGTAGTCTCTATCTTACCCCGAGTCAGCGCACCCCCTGCGCACCGCCTACACACACACACACACACACACACACACACACTAAAAAGCTCGCGTACAGTCAGATAATCCAACAAAGAGCGTAAACTTCACAAGGCTCCTCTCTCTCTCTCAGCGCGGTGACTTGACTTGGAGGGAGCGCGCCACTGGTCGTTACAGCCGATTGGACCTCGCCTCACAGTCTCTCACGCAGGGATCCGTTGAGGAAAGTGAACTGTAAGAACCGGTAGCGGTAAAAGTAACACGGCGGTCACAAACTCGCCTGTGGGTTTTTGAAGTATCCACCCTCCTGCCTTATTAGACCCGCGGCACAGTGGGTGTCACCCGGGTTGTTTAGAGGCAGGTGCCAAGTAGGTGACAGCCAAACCATAAATGCCCAGAGGTACTATAGGCTATACACTATATACATACTAATGAGCCTTTGTGGCCATAACATGAAAAGTATTCTGCCCCCTCTTCCCCTCCTTTAACTGCCCAAGGTAGCGAGAATGTATGAAAAGAATGAAGGTTATGAACAATTAAGCTTAATTGATTTTCTTTCTCTTTTTTTCTGCGTAAAAACGTCGAGCATTACAGGACATTGGATGCCCTGTACGATATCCTGACCATATAAGGTGAGTCAAAAAATAAGACATAGCACAACAGTGATTATATTAAGTGTTTCGGGAATATTGGAAATCATTTTCACCGATCAACATAGCTCATTTAAATCGATAGATAGATAAGATAGATAGATGGATAGATGCATATATGGATAGATAGATAGATAGATATATGTATAAATGGATATAAGGATGGATAGATAGATAGATAGATAGATAGATAGATAGATAGATAGATATATGTATAAATGGATATAAGGATGGATAGATAGATAGATAGATAGATAGATAGATGGATAGATGCATATATGGATATATATATATATATATATGGATATATATATATATATATATATATATATATATATATATATATGTATAGATGGATATAAGGATGATAGATGGATAGATAGATATATGTATAGATGGATATAAGGATGGATAGATAGTTAGATGGATGGATAGATAGATGATAGATGGATATAAGGATGGATAGATAGATAGATAGATAGATAGATGGATAGATAGATGGATAGATAGATAGGTCAACAACAGAAGGATGAACTGAGTTCATGTGGGTTCATGATCCTTCACTGCATCTCTGCGCAAGGAGCCTAAAATGAAACTCTACTGAGTGTGTGAGTGTGTGTGTGTGCGTGTGTGACAGAAGGACGTTTGGAAATAGCCGATATTGTTGTTTACAGTAACTTAAACTTGGCACCTTCCCATCTTCTTTTCCCTTTTTTTTTGCGCGCACTGCAAACTTGTCAACAGCCACAACCTATAATCTCCCGAGTGCCACCGACACGCGCGCACACGGCAGACACGAGCAGTGACAAATAAAGAAGCGGGCATCAGTTGTTGACAGACAAGCGGCGCAGCCTGTGGACACCTTGCGGAAAGGTAAATCCTCCCGCGGCCACTTCAACCTTTCGTCCCTGCAGGCAGCTTACCTGCTGCTGCGTCTACCTGCCCGGCGCGCGTCGCTGCTTCGCGGCGGCGGCACGAAGCGGCCCCATCACGCTCCAAACGCAGGGGTCATCTCGGGAGGGTCGGAAGGAGGACGGGGGGGGGGGGGCGCTCCGGAATCCGTCGGGCAACGGCAGGTCCAAACGTGCGCGTCTCCCACTATTCATTACCGGGAGATTACCGGAGCGCTGTCTCTGCTGCTGCTGCTGCTGCTGCTCCCGACTAATCCTGCCCTCGGGGAGAGGTAGCGGCGCGCTGACGTCACTCTGTCAATCCAGGCAGCAAGCTGTCCACTACACACGCCCCGGGGCCACTGGCACAAATCCCCCGGAGGCGGCGCGCGCGCGCGCGCACACACACACACACACACACACACAGACGGACGCACACACACACACGCAAGCACGCACGCACACACACACACACACACACACACACATACACACACAGAGACGGGCGCACGCACGCACACACACACACACACAGATGCAAGCACACACGCGCGCGCGCACACACACACACACACACACACAGACGGGCGCACACACGCACGCGCACCCACACACACACACAGATGCACGCACACACGCGCGCACAAACACACACACTCACACACTGACGCACACACACAGACACACACATACATACATACACACGCACGCACGCACACACACACACACAGACGCACGCAAACACACAGACGCACGCAAGCACACGCAAACACACACGTACACGCACACACACACGGAGTGTTAGTGTTGGTCGACAGTGTTGTTTCAGAAGCCTGAACCTAAAGGTGAATTTAGATTTTCACCAGTCACCATCAAACATCAGCAAGTTTAACTCAAACATCTATAGAAGCTCATATCGATATGAAGTCGAGCTGATCATATTATGATATTAATATGATGTGTTTTGGGTTTAACGCATACATAAGCTTGCTCAGGTGTCTTTCCCTATACATAACTTGGTAAATGTCCCACTAGTTAAACTAATAACACATTATCTCATCTTATCTTATCCAACATTATAATATCTTAAAATGGCAACATGTTCATGTGTGGCAGGTTATAATTTCTAGCTTAGCGTGTTAGCACAACATTTGCCTTATTGGCACTATGGAGTACTTTACACTATAAATAAAGTGCAGCCTACAGGCTGACGGAGACATTTGCCATTAGATCTGCAAATATTTGGTCATAAACCAAAGTATTGGACAAAATGAAGACAAAAAAAACTTGACCTGATGGTGGCGCTAGAGGAAATGTCAGGGAATCACCAAAGTTGTTCCTATTCATTGTGACGGGACGCGAACATCTGTGATGAATTTCACAACAATCCGGCCAATAGATGTTGAGGTGTCATTTTGCTCAAAAACCAAAAATGTAATTGGCAAAGTCACTTAAGTTCCGAAAATACAGATCTTGTGCCAACGTTGAGATGTTTTTACAGGATATAAGTGAGAACATTCACCTGCTGGTGGCACTTAGAGGGAAAGGGATAGGCAAAATCATTAAGATTCATCCAATGGGCAACATGGATTCTTAATCAGAATCAGAATCAGAATCAGTTTCTGATTAAGAATCCATGTGCTAATGTCACTGGAACTGTCCCACTGACTCATGGTTTCAGTAATCTGGTTGACTCACAAGTTGACACGATGCCCCAAAGTAGTAAAAAATTGATTCAATTTGTTTGTTTGGTTTCTTTTGTATTATTTCCAACAATGATAATGTCGAAGGTTTGTTTTCATTTGCATGTTTATTAGTTGTTATATTGGTGCCGTTTTCAGCTGCACCTCTCATGATCTGCCTTTTATCCATCAACAGTATTTAATTTGATCGGTTTGTGAGCAACACTCCCAGCCAAATGTGTGTCATTTGGCTGGGAGTGTCACCGTTGTCGTGGCAGCGTGTCTTGTGTCTCCTTTTTTAATTTATCACCGAGTACGAACAAACAAAAAACTGGCGAACACTATCTGTGGAATTATAAAGTTTTGCAAAATTGAATAAACCCCTAAACGCAGGCCACTGTGTGCAAAAACCTTATTACCACATTGTGTGTGTGTGTGTGTGTGTGTGTGTGCGAATGTGTGTGTGTGTGTGTGTGTGTTTGTGTAGTCTGGATTTCCCTCTAAAGCGAATGATAATTAACACCAGGGAAGGCAGTGAGTGGCGTTTGGGTCCCTCCGACCACTTACTGTGCCTGTGTGTGGTTGTCATGCAGCCAATCTATTCAGCAGAATGCTTCCCTCTTAAATAGGACCCAGTGATGGAGATTAATGCTGTGTGCAGGTATTGTGTCCCTATTTAAAGCGTTTATTGATCGGCGCATCTCTGAAACTCTGCGAAAGTACCTCGCCAGCATTCTGACCCAGCGCACAGACCCCCCCCCCCCCCGAAAACAAACAAACACACACACACACACACACACACACACACACACACACACACACACACACACACACACACACACACACACACACACACACACACACACACACACACACACACACACACACACACACACACACACACACACACACACACACACACACACACACACTCGCAACAGGAGGAACCCTCAATCTGAGCAGCGGCCCCCTCGAGACTCCCCCAAGTGCTGCGGTCTGCAGGTACTGGAGCACTATTATTAGCTTTGTTTTCCTGAAAACACACTTTCCCATCAATTCTATATATGCAGTGGCTCAACCCCACAAGGTTTGCCCTGTACTTGTTTAACTTTAAAAGGTCTCCATCGTACAAAAGCTGACTTTTGATTGAGTTTTGATTTTAGTAGGATCGGCAATACTCCTCCTGGCGTCCACACACACACACACACAAACAAAACACAAAGACATTTAAAGTCAAACAAATATGAAAATCTGATAGATTGTCTTACGATATTCACATAAATGAATTTTCCAAAGTTAGAGTCTCCAATGAACCTAACCCCATTCTGCATGTCTTTGGACTGTGGGAGGGATGCTTCTCTCAACATCTCGCAAAAGTGATTAAAGAATTCCTGGATCCCCTCCCCACTTGAATGGTTTCTTGGGTCGTTTTTGCATAATCCTGCTTTCACCAAACAGACAGACAAACAAAAAAGAGTCGGGGGCGAAAGCGCCACATCCTCGACGAGGCTGATTATCACATATGCTCGGGGCCACCACTGTCGTCTTTCGGCTTATTGTTTTCTGATTTGATGGCTCGCTACCTCACTGTACTTCCTGACCATCAGTGGTTTACCTTTCGTGACGTCACGTTGTTTGGTTAAAGGTGCAACCGAAAAAAAACATTTCAGATATTATAAACCCACCTGAAACCGAGAGGACAGCGAGACGGGGCCGGTGCTACCGCTGCATGCGCTGTGGTGGCGTCTTGCACAGAGAACTGAAACACAAATGGATGGATGGCGGATCGGTGAGCTGGTGGATTAAACGCCACCGATGCATTTACAATTGGTGAATAAGATCAAAAACGATTGACTGTGGGGGGGAAAAAAGAATCCCTCCGCAAATCGAATAGAAGAAAGTACCAGATTTTAAAGATCCGAGGGCTGAAACGCTGTTGTGTGTGTGTGTGTGTGTGTGTGTGTGTGTGTGTGTGTGTGTGTGTGTGTGTGTGTGTGTGTGTGTGCGACTCTTTGATTTCTCCACCTAACTTAAAGGTGAGACGAGGGCCTGTGTCACTTCCTGTGACCTCCCAAGTGTTTTTCCCTATTTTTTTTACAGGACATGCTGTCTATGACAATCAGTTAGAAGGGGAGGAGGGGAGGAGGGGGGCTGACAAAAGATTGGAACAGAGGAGTCAGAAAAAGGCCAAGGAGGGAAAACGTTGAAGACAAAGCTAAAGACGATAAGAATACCTGAGGTAAGAAAAGAAAAAAAGAGGAAATATTATGTTTTCTCTCAGGCCTGCTGACTGTGATAGTGTCTTAAGTGTTTTTATGAAATTCCCCCCGGTGGGAGCAGCGAGGTGGCCAGAGACATCCATCACCTTTTGGCTGAAATGCCACAGGAAGACAAGTGTGCTGACACCACAGGGGAGCGCAGCGGCGGGGCGAGAGACACGCTCCGGATATCGAGCAGTGGCATCAGAATTGTCTATGCAAGTTTAATTTCTCCGTCGGCGCTATTCTTCAAACTTGAACGCTGCCAAATTAAGGGAACAGAGAAGAAGACAGAGGTTGTTCACTTTGAGGCGACTTTGGAGGAGATTTGTGCAGGATCCCAGAGAGAAAACAACGTTCCAACCATCGAGTCACACCTGCAGGAAACACACGGAGGCCCGGCGCAAAACTTTATCTTTTGGTTTCGACTGCACTACGAATGATGGCTCTCTGCTCTCCTGCGTTACCAGGGAGAGGACGCACATTTCACAGTGTCAAGCAAAATGTGAAGTAGTCTCTCCTTACGTAAACAGCGAGAGCCGAGGGAAGACGAGGTACAGGGAGGAAATCCTCTGTTTGAATGCCAAGCTGTGCGTGCCATTCTCTCCCCTCCTGCTTCTCATTCTCTCTCCTCTTTTTTTTTTTCCTTTTTTGCACCTCTCAGGGCTCAGATTCTCCACCTTCATCTCTCCTCCGCTGCCTGTTGTGTGTCGGCCTTGCGTGCGTGCGTGCGTGCGTGTGTCTGGGGGCGTGACTGCGTGGGTGTGCACGTGTCAGCTCGGGGGGGGGGGGGGGGGGGGGGGGGGGCTCGCGTTCCTGATCCTGGTCGTACGCAAGGAAAGATGACACGGAGCACTTTTGTTTTCATATGCCTCCAGAATTCGAGCGACAGGGGACAAGAGGAATGAACGCAGGATGCACTTGTTTGGCGTGAACAGACGGCAGCAGCTGCGAAACGAGAAAGAGATGGGAAAAAACACGAGAGAAGGAATGATGGAAGATGAGATGGGACACTGGCCCGGTGACAGCAATAACCATAATGTCCTTTTTTGATTGTAACATGGCTGCGCTCAGAGGGGATAGTTGTGCCACACGCTTGACCTTTTACATCCTCAATACACGACGATATATTATATATTTTCTAGAACTGGTACTTTTAATACTACAGGATACAAAACCCAGAGCACAGCCCCTGTGCCATATCACTAAAATGTCAAATGAATCAAAATCGTAACATCTTACAATGATTAGTGGTAATTTTCAGTTTTCATCACATGAGTTCTTAATGGACAGACCAGTGTTATCTCGCTGTACTTAAATGGGAAATGCACATTATAAAAATTGTTGCTATTTACCAATAAGTCTACTTTGCTTTTTGGGGGGGAGGGGTGCTTTTTTTAAAAATTTTGAATACATCACCATAGGCAAATTTCTGACATTTTATAGACAACTTGTGAATAATCAGAAAAAATTATCATAAAAATATATGTAGATTGATTAATATATATTTTTTTAAATCAATAGTTGCAGCATCAGTATCGGTGCTGGTGATTCTGACAATGGTTTTACTGGGTATCACATCAAAAAACAATTTTGTGGTAATGTTCAGTTATGATGGGCGCTTGCCTCACGTGACCCCACACAGAGATTTTGCTGTCGGAGACATAGAACAGTTGAGATTAGACAGATTAGACTGAATTATTTCTATTTTTTGGACAACAGTTGGATTAAAAAAGACCAATGATGCCGGGTTTAATTTATGTGCATAAAGTCCTTGGCAGGCTAAATGCACCAGTTCACACCACCTTGCTGCAGAAGATGCTCTGTGTGTGTGTGTGTGTGTGTGTGTGTGTGTGTGTGTGCTGTGCGTGTAAATGTAAACAGTAGCCCGTTGCTGACAAAGCACTTCTTCAGGAACTTGGGATTGTGTGTGTACCGTGGCCTCTGCTCCCTGCAGATATGCTTCCTTTCTGAGAGACTGTAGAAATAAGCAGCAAAGACCTTAGACTCCGTCTCTGTTTGCGTGCGTGTCTGCGTGTGTGTGTGTGTGTGTGTGTGTGTGTCTGTGTGTGTGTCTGCGCGCGCACGTGGAAATGGATGTCTTCCTCCAGTTCATGAAGAAAAAAATGAACTTCAATTGGTACGACCGAATCAGCTTAAAATCCTTTTATATGTAAACTACCACTCGTCTTATAAATCACTCACACACACTCACTCCATCATGTCAAGATGGTTCTTCACGAGGGGTTGTTGGTAGGTGTGTGTGTGTGTGTGTGTGTGTCTGTGGTTGTCAACTGCACAAAGTATTTCATGTGGTTGAGACCTTGAGACTTCTCGCCGAATGTCGGCCAGGATTGGCTCCGGCGCCCCTGTGGCCCTCAAAGCACGAGCGGTGTAGATGATGGATGGATTTATTCTTTTTCCTGTCCTGTAGCTATAAGTTACGGTTTTATCGTAGAAATTTTTAGACACAAAAACATTTCAGACATGCTCATTCACCATGGCGGTGAGCTTTCCTCCGGTTTGTTTGAGGTACTTTCATGCAGTTGAGTGAACAGGACATGAATATGGGATTTAAAATAAGATAATTGCCTCAAGGCCACCGTGTTTAAGGAAATATTGGTGAAAACTTTAACGTTCCCCGATCTCCCTGTCTTTCTTAGTGTAGGTAAAGTAAAGCAAACCTATTTTCAAAGAAGATCCCAGCTATGAATATAAATGTGGATTTATACTTTTGACCCTTTGCTTTGATTACTTTGCACTTTAGTGATGCATTGTCTTAGTGTTTGTTGGCTTGATTATGTAAAGCAGCTGAGCAAACACAGTGGAGTGAAGACTGGAGAGGATGTTGTGCTCTACTTTGTAGAACTTTTCTTATACGTTAATAAATGTTACTTGTACATTCTTGATCAAATAAGTTATATGAGGTTGAGCCACTGCAGCCACTTTGAACGTGAGGGGTTCGGTGGGCTCTGATAAAGAACATTCACAGACAGATGATGCTGGAGCTGAAATCCACATACAGTATATGATCCGTGACCAGGCAGTGGAATCCTTACCTACAGATGAGCGGCAGTAGACTGTACAGATATGGAACCGTTCTCTGCGATTGTCAGGTCATCAGCACACTACTGTCATCTGCAGGATCAAAAGAGCAATTACATTTTCATCCAACAAGACAAAAAAGTTTGGGTGTTTTAAAATTCAAAAAAGTTACATCTTGTGGTCATCTAGTATAGTGTCTGCTATACATCTGTCGTTTTTGCCGCCGAGTTCTGGTCACTGCAGTGATGTTGTGCAATTTTGTGAAATAATATGTCACTGAAATATCATCCTATCTCATGATTGTTGTTATTGTTGTTGTATTAGAACAGTGTTATTTGAGTTTTATGGCCAACCATCTATGTGCTTTTATCCATGCTCTATTTCCTCTCGCTGATTTTACAAGTCAGGGCTTTTTCCATCTATTTGATGTCAACAAATATTTGTTATCTATCCTGCACGAAAGGTAGTATATGAATACATATCTATTGATGAAGTAAAAAGGGAAGCAATAACAATTTTTTTTTTAACCTGGGGATTTCTTTTTTAATTTGCTTAGCAATGCTACGCTAATGCTAAATGACGATGTAAAGTCAATTTTTTTTTGTCCGTAAAGTATCACAAAAATGAAAACCATAATCTCCAAGGTGACCTTTCGAGATGCAACATCAACTTCTCACACCATCTAATTCAATCAACTATATGATGATCAATTAATCAAAAATAATCAATGAACTGACTCCCCCATGTATCTAAAGATCTAAAGGCAACACGTTTCCATTGTTTTTAATGAAATTGAAATCTTAAGAATCTCTCAAAACCAAAGTTACACGACGCAGTCTCACGTGTCATTCTGTAAAGCATCATTTATCCGTTGTCCAGTATCAGATTTGACTGCCGCCGATGGACCGATCAGTTAAATGTCCTGTTCTATCTCTGCGTCCCTCTCGCTCCTGAAGCCAGAGCAGCTCGATCAATGGTATTGATGAGGCGACACTAATAGCTGATGCTAATACGGCCAGTATGACTAATAGGCCGAGAGGAGCATTGATCTGCAGAGTTAGCATCTAATGCCAAAACAGCTGATTCAACCGCAGAGTTGGACTAAAAAGTGCCGCCCTTGCTCGGCGCGTGTGTGACAGTGTGTGTTTGTGAGAGAGTGTGTGTACATTGGGGAGTGAACTGGTAAAAACGCACAAGGCCGAAGAATATAATTATTCACAGAGGTTATCGAAGTAAACAGTCATGTATATGCTTGATTTTAAAGCTTAAGTCAAATTCTTTTCACAAATTCGCTGACAGTCCATCAGATCTGTCCTGTCCTGACACTTCCCCGGCCTCGGGCGGCTCCCGGGGGCCCGGCGTTGGCCTTGTGGCACCGTGGATGGATCACGCGGCACGTTCTCACCTCTCTGAGGCAACTAGCCCGCCCGCCGTCGGCCATGTGCCAAGCCATGAGCTGGCGGGTGCCGGGCAGAGGCAGCAGAGTTTGTCAGCTCACACAGGGCGTTAAACATGAGTCTTCTGTGACCTCTTGTGATCGGACGCCACGCCCGGCTCTACGTGAAAAAACGCAGAGCCTATACGCCATTTCTGTTTGCAAAGACCAAATGATGTCACTTTTTTTTGGACAGTCTGACTACACAGTCCGTTGTCAATGTGTTTGTGCGCCGGCAGAGATTTTTTTTCTAATACAGGGAGAACGTTGATTCTCACAACTTCCGGGTTGTGTAGGTGGTCTACAGTGACTGGGGGCCGGTGGATCTGTAACTAAACATAAAGTTACTGGGTGCCTCCCCAGACTCAATTTAGTAGTTTGTGACTATAGATTGCAATGACGTTTTTGTTTTTTGGTTCATTTTGTGCTGGAATGAGGTACGATGGGCATAAGTTGGACATTCTCCACATGCATGGGTGTACTCATGCGTCTGTACATTTAATATGTGTATTGGTGTGTTTGGATATAGGTATTACGTCTTTATGGAGGTATAGGTGAGTGTTTACACGTGTACTACATGCATGTTTATACATATTTTTGCAATTATTTTATCATTTAAATTTATTTATTTCTTTTTATCTTTAGCCGTTCCCTTTATTTGTATTTATTTATTATTATTTATCATTTATCTATGTACATAAATACATGGATAACTGATGCATTACAAAATGGAGAATTCAATCAAAATGCAGAGCAAAAGCATTTGCGTCACATACAATGAGATGAGCCTCCATCACCGTGAAAAATAGGTCACTTCTATGATTTATTGTTTATTCATCTTTCAGTTTTCGCGAGTAGCATAACGTGATTGCGTTGATAGCAGATGTGAACGATACTGTATAATCTTTATAGCTTTTGGAGGCATTGGATCACGTGACTGTTCTGGAAACAACAAAACAACTTGAATTCAAATCACAACCAAGACAAAAATCACCAAGCACATTATCAAGCGGTGAGTCAGTGCGGTGCTCCTACTGCTGTTCTGTACGGTGGGTTTCTTTGTGTTGATTGTGGTTGGAAATCTGGTTGAGGTTAACTCCAAACCTACGGACAAACAGAAAGTTGACATGTGATGCTATCAATCAATTCACACAATGTACTGTAAGTGAGATACTTCACAAGGACAGTAAGGCTATATAAATATTCCTATTTTTCCAATCATGTTAAAAAAAGGACATTTTTATTTTCTTTCCCAACTCAAATCTGATGACAAAATAAATGAAAGTATTTTGGAGAATGTTATTTTCCACCCCCCCTTTTTAAAAAAAAAAATGTTATCCATAGTTTATCATATTTAGTGATATCATATTTAGTTTACATGAAGTGGCACTTTGAAGAAAAAAAAGGAAGTTATGTGTTAATATCTGGGTAAGGTGTCTGCAGAAAATACACAATCTGTGCACTTACATCCGACTGTACACAAGCAACAAAAGGTTTAGTCCCTCGAGACCACAAATTAGAGGAAGTTCTGATCTTTGCTCTCAAGTCACGTAGGAACCTCAAAGCAGAGGTGTGAGCACACACACATTCCTCAACTTCCCGGGGATCCCTATCACTCAGTTTCCTGACTTTGCTGCCATGGTAACTGCGCTACAATATAATTATACAGTACCAACTGAATCATGCTTATAATCTGCTGTTTTTCTATTCGTGTTCACTTCCTCTGTCAGTTTCACAAAAAAGTTAAAGACAGTTTAAGTATGAGCAGAAAATATTACATTTTTTTGGGATAAGTGTTTGTGAGATGTAATGTCCACTGACCCAAGTGTTATGGGAATTGTAGGATACATTATGTTGTTAAAACCAAGTAACATACTTAAGTACAAATCTGAGGTAATTCTTCTTCTTTTTTTTTTTAAGGCCACTTTATACTCTTAATATTTGCTAATTAGCTCTACAATAAAAAATTTAAAAATCTCCTACATATGCAAAGGCATACTTTTCAATGAAAATTCAGACTGAACTCACAGTAGGTCCTTTTTCTTCCATAGTTCCTGTAGAATCACTTCAACTTCAATCCATGTGCAGACCGATAAAAAAGGGGAAACACGAAGAAATGATTGAAGAAATCAGCGGCAGGAGATGAGGGAGGGGTTTGACCGGGATGTTTTAGTCAGTTTCCTGTTACAACTTAAAAAGGTAGCCTGTATCTCTTTTGCTGCCATCTTTTTACCCACAAACCAACGGGTGAAGTCCCAGTGGGTTGCCACCAAAGAAAACTCCACAGGCTCCTTTTTAACCCCAACTTGTGACAAACCTGGAGCAGGTATTTAGAGCCACCATGCCTCAGGCTTTTGAGATGTACAATCCTATCATAACAAGTCAACCCCGGCGTGCAGACGGCCCCCGGACTGGCTGAAAGAAACTGAACTGGATCAAACATAAACACATTGTTGGCATAAAAAGTTGAGATGTTGCACTTAGATGATGTTGTGCATGAACAACGGGACAGGAATCAATGACGCCGCACGGACAAGTTACGCCTCGCCACGGGGGAATCTGCGACGCTCCTCCCGAGTCTGAGGTTTCAACGACAGGCCGGAGACTCATCTCTGGCTCCAGTTGTTTTTCAGGGAGAATGAGCACGTAGCATGTTCACTGTGGGCGCAACACACGCTTCAGTCGAGGATGTCATGTGATGCAATTTTATTTAGAAAAAAATGTCATGATATATTACAAAAAGCTGAACACAAAAACTAAACCAAAAAATGTACAAAGAAATCCCTGTTCTGTACAACCGTCTGAACGTTGCTCAAACTCGACTTCTCGAGGATTTAAAGGGCCAGTGAGCGATTTTGAAGAAGCTCCTCTCCCTATTTGTTGTTGCCGTTGAGATTTTCCTGCTCTGGGAGTCCGATGCACTGACCACTAGGCCAAAACCGCGGAGTTGCAGCGCAAACCTGCCAGCACGTCTCTTAAGGTGTCGTCTAGTGATATTTACAAACTGCACTGAGCCGAAAACCCAGATTTTTTTTCCGGCCAGCGGACAGTGAGGAAATATTTGGAGATTTTTTTTAAAAAACGTGCATTTCTTCAAAAATCGCTTTCTGCCCCTTCAAAATTTCAACCTTTTGCAGCCTTTTTACATTCCTAACGCCATCGCAGGTCAAGGCCAAGTGAGGCCAAGTGCGGGTCGTGTGCGTTCGATAAACACCTTTCAGTGTAAATAGTAGTTCCAGTGACGCTCGTTGGGCAACACCTGGCTGAGCCGCAGGCAGCAGCTGATGGTGGGCTCATAAAACACCGCGTCCGGCTCCTCCAGCATCTCCCCCATCTCACTTCTTGTCGGGCACACGGGGCGACTGAACAGTGAAGGTTTAGGACTTTTAACCAGGGTTTTTTTGGTCAAGCAGCCCATATCCAGAAGTGCCTACACAGGGGAGAGGGAGGGGAATATATCAGGCATTATTTTAAAGCCTATTCTTTTTGTGTTCAGTGTATTGTGTAAAAATGGATGATTCAAAAATTATTTTAATAAAAACTTCCTTTACGTTACTTAAGCTATGAAGTTGCCAGAGTGAATATTACCACATTACATAAAAGCAGCATGAAATAAAGACAGAAACATTTATCCCTCGTTATGAATGACAGCAAAGGTAGGTCTAAAAATATAAGTAGAAAGAAGTTCAACTGAAATAGTGCGCATTGTTTAAGAATTAAAAAAATTTTGGTCAAATAAAATACACATTTTTTTTCCTAATGACTATAATAATAAATATAGATGGACTATTCGTGTCGCACAATCCAAAAATTGTAATAAATTATCCTGATACAGGTTGCGCCATCTTGCGCTGATGACATCATTGGGAGTCTGAGTGTGCGCACAAATGATCATGATGTGGAGTTGCGATAGCCTGTATTTATGGCATCAAATCACGAATTAAAACCAACAACAACAAAAATATATCGCGATATTATTCATAGGCCATATTGTCCAGCCCTACTATTAGTGTTAAGAGTGTTTTTTTGTTTACCTGCAGGAGGTCCAGCACCGCCATTGGCTGCAGCACATCTTTGTAATGTTCCACCAGCGACTGGTGTGTGAGTCCAGGTCTGGTCATGATGTGGTACAGAACGGACTCCAGCATTCCCTTACACACCAGGCGGTTCAGCTTACCGTCCACCATGCGCCACGGCCGGCTGATGAAACTCACATTTTCACTGTGTGGGGTTAAGGTTGATGGTAAGATTACGCACAGGTATTACACACAGGTATTTCCACAAGTTACTTGTGGTGAGATAATTAGAATCAGTCCCTCGTAGTGTGTACTTACTCCGCGTCAGATATTCCCGCTTCTTCAACGCTCTCGCTGCCTTTACTGCCTCTTCTCGGCCTCAGCTCTCTCCTTTCTACCTGCTTCTCCTCAGTTTCCATCTTCTCCTGTCCTGATTTCTCTTCTCCTTCCTCGTCACGCCGTGTCTGCTCTCCTTTCGCCTCTTCTTCTGTGTGCAATTGTTTTTCTCCCCTTCCCTCGTCCACCGCCACTTTCCCATTTTCCGGCCGCGCCTCCTCGTTCAGTTTCTCTCTTGTTGTGTCACGTCCCTCTATGTCCTCTCCTTCTCCGCTCTCCAGAGCAGCTCTTTTGGCTGGCACTTCCTCTGCTTCCTGTTGGTCTTCACGCCTGCACCTCTTGCCCGTCAAGGGTTTTGGTTGCCGACTCTCTGAAAATGGGTCCGGTGTGTCGCGTGCCTGGGACCATTGCTTGGAGTTCACGGTCAGTAGCCACGGTTCAGCGTGCTGCCTTAACACGTAGCGAGCGCCCCGAGCCCCAACTTTCAACACCTGGCCTTCTTCTTGTAAATCCTGTTGCAAGAAAGTAAAAAAGAGAGAACACGAGATCAGGCAACCGACATAGAAATAAGAAACAAGGAAACTGACTGTTCACTACACTTCATATATATAATAACTCAAACTCAACAGAGCAGGTGTTACGACTTTTGGATTTCCCAATCCTGTGATAAGAACAACACTATTAAAAATGATTAAAGGGTGGATTCTTTTTTTTCCCCTTCCAAAAATAAAAGGTTTACCGTCATGTACTGCTGCAGGCTTCTCGTGCATCCAGACTGAGGCTGCTGCTGGTCAGCGTGAGCCCGGTAGAGGTCGTGTACGTACAAGCCCTTCTCACCGGCTTCATCCAAGCTCCTCCTGAGCTGAGCACACGCCTCTATGTCCTGAGGAGTGTATCCTCTTTCCTGAGTCAAACGCCTGTCACACTCCTCCGCACAGTGTGAAGAAGAGGAGGAGGAGAAACACACCGAGGAGGTGAGGATGGAGGGCACCAGGGATGGACCGCATTTATTGAAGTCCAGAGGTGGAGAGTCTATATATGAAGAGAAAAGGAAACAAAGAATTATTTAATTTGCAGATGAAAAAATCAGTTTGTACATCTATCGTGCGTATGTGTACTTACCCTCCACAGTGAATATGTGGTGAGCAGGTGTGCTGCGCAGCTGCAACTTCATGTCACACGACTCCACCACGATGTTATCGTTGCAGTGGAGGTTACGCACTTTGACTGGAAGCAAAACAAAAGGCAATTTTAAAAATCTGAACAACACTGTGGCTAACTGTTTAACAGACTCAGTTCCACATAATCCACAATGATGTAAACCTGAGACAAACAGCACATTCTCACATTTGAGGGGCTAAAATCAGACTGTTTCCTCGATTAACAACTTTTCAGATATGAACCTGTGGTCAAAGATGTTGATGATTCATTTCCCGTTGATCAACTTATTGATTAAATGACTATTTGCTGAATGCTCCATATCAAAATACACAAAAGAGCACACTTACATGGAATTCAAAGACTTTTTCTTAATTGTTTTTTGCCTACATTTATGATTCAATTCAAGTTGCTGAAACCCAAACTACAACTACAAATCTAGTTTTCATTGTTTATGCAAGAAATATTAATCTTTTTGAATAATAATTTAAAGCCCAGACTCTCACCTATGCCAGGACAGGACAGTCCTCGCATCAACAGGTACTTAGTGTGCGAGGCCTGTTGTGCCTTCGCTCGCAGCTTCTTTGTCTTCTCACACTCCTCGCCGTCATCGTCATCATCACCCTCTTCCTCCAAAGCTGCCATACTGGAAAAGCCACAATTCAACTCGAGTTTAATTCATCAATTAAAGAAAATAGAGAAAAAGACAGAAAATCTGCAACTATTTACATTTCTGGCATTTTTTATGAATCAACGGATTGATTTTCTGTCGATCAACTTGTTGATTATTTGATTATAGTTTTAGCACAAAAAACATGAACCACTGACTCAACAAAGAGTACAACAGATATATTGATTAATCTGTCGATTAATCGATTCGTTGTTTGGTCCATAAAAATGTCATAAATAGTGAAAAATTATGTTTTGTCTTGTCTACACACCAAAGATATTTAGTTTACTGTCATAGAGGAGCAAAGAAAACAGAAAATATTCACATTTAAGAAGCTGAAATCAGAGAATTTTGCCCCCATTAAAAAAAAATAAATACTTCAACCGCTTAATCGAGTATGTGCTCGTACATGTAAGTACATGTTTGTTTTTATTGCCGTAGTCTATAGAAAAACACAATAAGAAAAAGGCGGCACTATAATAAATAAACAATAAAGATATTGATATTGTCGTCGTATTTTAGAATAAAACGGTTGTGTTGAATGAATAAAGAATGAACAATAAATCTCACCTCTTGACCACATCTTTGTCCAACAGGTTGCTGTCCACCACCACCATGCGCTTGGGGATGGACATGAACACGTTGAGCAGTCCCAGAGACATCAGGCTGAGTGAGGCCATGCAGGCTCCACCCGTCGAGTCCATGCCGAACCCCAGCATGTCCGACACATCTGGAGGTTCCTCTGAAGCTCCAGGTGCTGCAGCGTTTGAAGCTGCAGCCTCGCTTGGTGCCTCTTCTCCGGGCGGCCTATCATCCGTCTGCTCTATGCTGGACAGACCTTCACCAGAAGCAGCTGTGAGGCAATTGTCTGGGTTTGTCTGTTCATCTGTTGCGTCTACCTCCATCAACTTCTCTTCTCCTTTGGCTTGTCTTTGGTCGTTCTCTCCTTCCTTTTTCGACTCAGCGTTTGCCTCCTCTGGCCGTGCCTCTGGTTCACTCACTGGTCTTCCATCAGCCTTTCCTCCGCTTTGTTTTTCTTTCCTTTTTGACCCTTTCTCGTTCTCCAACACTTGCTCCCCGTTCTCTATCCTGTTTTTGTGTTCATGGTAAAACTCGGTAGCGGGTCTGGCGTCACTTGTCCCGCTGTTAATGAGACTCCTCAGGAAGCGGAAGGAATCGGTGCACAGCGGGTGAGGAAAACGCCACGTAAAACACCTGTATAGGATAGAGAGGCAGCAGGTTAAGTGCTATAGGTTCCTCCTATTGAACTAAAAACTGAGTGCGTGTCCAATTGCTGTCAATAAAGCTCAGGTGGAAAGTAAACTTTGGCACAAAACAGCAACAGGCAACATTAGTCTGAAACAAAACAAATTATCCCTCATGACTAAATCAAATAAAAATGATTTATAATAATGCCGCAGCCTTTTGGAAGCTTCTGAGGATTCACAAGCTCAGGTGGGCTTGTACCTGTAGTAGGACTGGGACAGCTGGTAGGACATGGGCATGATGGGCAGCGCTCGATTCTTCTTTGGCCCAAACGGCTGATGGACACGGCGTCGGTTGATCAGACCCCTCTTCCTGCATTGTATGAACACTTGGCACAGCAGCCCCTGGTTATACTTACTGTACATCTGGAAGGTCTAAGGGAAGGAGAGACAGAAGAATCAGAAGTCTGTGTATAAACTTATTTCCAAGGCAGGAATGAAATGAAAGCTACCTGAAAGGATCTGGACGACTTCATCTGACTGTTGGTCATGGCCAGAGTGCTCTGGATCAGGTTATGCAACACTATGGTGTGGATGTCATCTATGCTGCATTGGAAACGCACAAACAAATCAATTTAATGCCACCATAAAAATCTAAATCAATCAATTTTAAATGAAACTAAAAATCTAAACCAAATCTTTACCTGTTGAGAGCATCTTTGCCCAACACTCGCTTGCTGCTGTCTATTGCAGAAACCTTGAACCTGTAACACACATATGTACAACATTATTATATCATACACAAGTACTTTCTTTGTGCCAGCACATCAAACCTCCTTCTCCTCTTCTTCTTACCGTTGGAAGAGCTCCTGTTTCGTGTCCGGCATGATCATATCACCTGTGCTCATGACGGAGCTGAACTTCTGCCTGAGAATCTTGGCGTACTCTGAGAAAGCTTCGGCGCAGTCCTACAACAACACAAACAGAAATATTCGACTTTGCGGTCAGGAACTGGACTTAAAAGAAAAAAACTGAGTGAGTAAAAAAACATAAAACATAAAAAAGACACCTTTGGTTTATTAGGATCAACAGGTTTCCTCAACTCCAGCTGTTTCATCAGAGCTTTGTCCTGGTACGCCTCAGTCAGACAGATCCTGCAACAGACTTCGGATGAGTGAAACTTATTGCGTGTTTTTTGTTTTAACACGTGTGTGTGTGTGTGTGTGTGCGCGTGTGTAACCTGTGACCTACCTGTAGTTCAGAAGCGTCTGAGGATTCTTGAGGATGTATCGCGTGCGACGTCCAACAGCAACGGAGGTTTTATCCATCGATATTTCAAACTCTGCGTGGAGCATGTCTCTGACCACACAGTACGGGACAAATGGCCTCTTTAGCTGCGAAACGTCAAGAAATATGATCTTTAAATGTTAAATGATTGTTTGATCAAAGTAATTTATTTTAAAATTTTAAATGTTAAACAGTAATACAAAAAAAAATCAAATTTATTGCAATTTTTAAGCATTGAAATGTTTTTCTGTCTGAAAAAACATTATATACAATAACTGACCATGTCATAATTTTTTTTGTGTGCATATTATAATAACTATAATATAGTTACTCCATGATTTAGAAATGTTTTCACTTTTCAAAAAAAATGTATATATTAAATCAATCCATCCCTTTATACCACAGCAAATTTAAATTAACTACAGGTTGGTAATTCTTTTTTTTTTAAATTTATTCATCAAACCAGACAAAGTTCTCATAAATGAAGGTGTTTGAATCCAAATATAATGAACAATAAAACTAAAAACCATATAAGAAATCATATAACAAGCAAGAGGGAAAACCACACAAAAAAGTGTGTGTGTGTGTGTGTGTGTGTGTGTGTGCGCGCGCGCGTACCTTGCTGTTGAGCATGTGTGTGGCCACACTGCAGAGCATCATCAGCGAGTCTTCCTGTAAAGACCAGTAGACCCGTTGTCGGGTCATCATTTTCAAGGCTCGGTGGTCCGCCTCGTCATGGGCGGCGGAGCGTTTCTTTGGCTCTTTACAGCAAATAAAAAAACAAACATGTACACAATGAGTCATCTTTCCATCTTCATTCCATCACACACGTGCTTTCATTTTTATGTTCAGCTGCTCTTGCACCTTTCTTCTTCTTGCATGGGACCTTGACAACCTCCTTTTTGGTTCTCTTCCTCTTCTGTCTCTTTCCACCGACCACCCGCTGGTTTCTGGTCGCAGGCTCGATCCCCACCTGGTAAGACAGACACAAGGATGGGAAACATTGTACCGAACATGCTCACAAACAACTGAGCCTAAACTTTGATAAATGTTAAATGGACTTTTCTAGTCACAGTCATCCATTCACAGTGCTACTATATATAGCTTCTATATAGCCACAGAACTTTTACCTCAACATTTTCTCCCACCAGCGGTAGCTTGGTTGTCATACAACGAGGTCTGGTTGTTCCTCCTGTGACACACAGACATTTAAAAACTATATTATTGATGAGCAGGAGCAAAGTGACAGTGTTTTGAAGGTTTATTTTGAAGGAGATCAGAGGCAGAGAGGCTCTAAAAGCTTCTCTCTCTCCTCGGGGTCAACTTAAGAGTGTGTCTCACCATATGAAATGAAAAAAACCTCAAGAGAAACATATTATTAAATTCATATCCAACCACTCTCTATAGAGATTTTATAATGCAAGGACATAATATTCAAAGCAACTCACCGGCTTTAAAAGCAAACCTGAGGGCGTTTTTACTCAGCAAGCTCTTCAGTCTGATTTTGTTCTCCTCCTTCGCTTCCAAAGCAGCTGGGTTCTGAAAAAAAATAAAAAACAAATTATATATGTGTCCAATATATAAACTTCACGTGTTTGCCTTGCGTTTTGTTTACATACTGTTTTGTCGACGAGCAGGTAATTGGTCCAAAGCCAGTTGCGTTTAAGATGAGCGAAAAACTCAGAGTCCAGACCTCCTGCTCCTTTACTGTCTCCTGGTATCGTCCCGTCATCACAGACTTCACGACTGCCCCTGTGTGTGTGTGTGTGTGTGTGTGTGTGTGTGTGTGTGTGTGTGTGTGTGTGTGTGTGTGTGTGTGTGTGTGTGTGTGTGTGTGTGTGTGTGTGTGTGTGTGTGCGTGTGCACAAAATGAATACACAAATTCTAAGTAAAACACTCTTGCAGAAGTTGCATTTGTACGGTTTTAACATACAAGAAAAAGGTAAAATTCCAGGTTCTTGATGTTCAGTAATTCATAATTCTTCATCCTTCTGAAAAATAACCTTTTCATGTGCAGCTATGGTACTACTACGTCAATACCGAGAGGGTGCGTGACACCACGTCTCATTAACAGTTTATACAATGGCTGAAAAAATTTGCTGATTAATGAATTATCAACAAGTCTGACACTTTATTAATCATTTGAGTCAATTATTTCGTTTTTTAGTAAAAATCAATACGTATTTTTCTGGTTCCACCCTCTCAGATGTGAAGTTTAGCTTCTTTTCTCTGTTTTATATAATTGTTATTTTGTCAGTTGAACAGACTTCCCCTCGGGCCCTGGAAGATGACGGCTGTTTTCGCGATTGTCTGATACTTGCAGAATTGATGACTGATGGATTCATTTTAAAATATATCACTAGATTGACAGGTGATCAAAACAATCAATAGTTACAGCCCTAACTTCGACCGTTGCCTATTATTTCACACTGTGCTGTGCTTACTTTAGCAGGTAGGCCATTCCCACGAACACGTTGCGTTCTTGCATAAAAGATGGAGCAGCGTCGTCCTCAGTGACATTTCTCTCCGATCTCCTACTACGGATCACACCTAAAAAAAAATATCCAAAGAGCGACAGACATGTCTTAAAAGGGTGATATTATATTTTTTCCCCACACGATTGCGAGTGCTTCTGCTTGTGCTTGTGCTTGTGCTTCTGCTGTGTGTGTGTGTGTCTGTGTGTGCGTACCTAGCGGTGTATTGAGGCAGACGCACATCAGGTCAAACCAGTAGCTTTCGATATCCTCAGCAGTGTTAAACGTGTACTTGCGCTTATCAAATGGTTTGTCGGGCGACTCGGTGACCAGCCAGTAGTGTGGCTCGGCACTGGTGGTGTCAACAATGGTGGCGTTTCGTCTCAGGAACACAAACACCTAGATCAGAACAGGGACAGAGATGGAACATGAGACATATAAGAAAAATAATAATCGTTTTTTATTTTATTCCTGTCAAATTAAAATTATTTTGATTAACATCAGACAGTTGGAATTTTTTTTTTATCTAACAATGCTATCTAGATTTGTTTTTAAATATATATATAACAAAACAGTCTTTGACCTTTAGGCTTAAAAGTTTGTAGCTCAGATTTTTCTCATCTCAGTTTTATGACTGGGTATATTTTTTGTGTTCATAATTTTGCTTTGATATAGATTTGTCAAATTGTATTTGAAACCTCAATCTCCCCTTCCTGAACTATAGGTTACTTGTACTGTAAGTTTTGTGATAAAGACGCAACAAACAGAAAAAACCCAAGTTGTAAAATAAAATAAAAGTATAATTCACATTCATGAGTTTCAAATCAAGCATCAAGAGAAAAATCAAGGATTTGTCTCAACTCTTTTCTCTTGTTTCAAATGTTACGGTGATAACTGTGAATATGATGGCAAACAATTAATGACGGCCAAATTCAGTTCTGTATTTTTTATGAGAGGATCAGAGCAGCAGTCAGATGATGACGACCTATTCTTAATTCTTCCTGCTTGCGTTTGAGCATGGACGGACGTGTTTCGATGTGGTCACGTTGTACCTGGTCTTTGTCCTTGAACTTCTCCACAGGACCAAACTGCAGCAGACCCATGTAGACCAATTTCTGCAGGTTCTCGTGGAATGAGAACATGTATTTCCTACGACAAATGACACATAAGTTTAGACTTACAGTTTCTGATGTTGTTTTAGAAAGAGTGGAGGAGATAGAAAATCACCGTCTGTAAAGCAGTTGTCTTCTCATCCTGGCGGGCAGGACTCCGACAAGGTAGTGTTGCTTCACAGGGTCATTGAGGTATTCCTCCAGTCCGTCCACCTGTGGACAAAATTCAGCAGATGTGTTTTTATGCTCTGCAAACATGGTGAGGAGTGATAATACATAACTGGTTCTACCTCAACAAAAACATTCTGTCTTTAAACTTGAAAGAAATAATAACTTGACATTTATCGTGGCCTTATCGTGGCACCATTGTTTGAGACAAAATAAGATTTCATGTACTACACAGAAAAGGTAAGTGACATGAATTGCAACACATCCTTTAAAAAGAAAAAAAAAGAAAAATGTGTGCTCACCTTATAGTTGATCTGTATGACCTGCATGAAGATGGAGAGAGGCAGGCAGAGGAGCACGTCGCCCACCATCGCCCAGCCGCTGCTGAACTCTTTGTGTACACGCACAGGAGGGATGAACTTCTTCCACGACTCTTCATCAGCAAACACTACCAGAGACGGACAAAGATGAGGAATCAGGGTCAGTGTTTGGAGCATCCCAGTCACGCCCTCCCTTACCGAGCGCTCAGGAGCAGCGACGGTAGGTGTTGCAGCGTTTTCTGCTGTAGCCGGTCACGAATTTGTTCTGTTTCCCGTTTTCTCTTCTTTTGAGACGAGGATTCGTGCTCTCCTACGTTCTTTTTTAATAAATAATAAGTGTGATCCTACATATTCGCAAACTATTGTTTCTGAAACTTGTGAACCTGCACTGTCGCCCTACACAGACGCACTGAAGCCGCACGACTGTCGGTTCCTTTTCTGGTTTCCAGCGGCGCTGTCTGGTCCACCTCATGTTACTATAAATAACTCATTCATAGTTAACGAAAAAACAAGGGTTCTTTGTAACAGATGATTATACACATATGAACACAGATATGGACAATATTTTGTTAAGAAAACAAATACAAAAGTAGATTTGAAAACCCAGGTATGATGCTCTCACCTTTAATGTCAGATTGAGACTGATCAGGTGTTGATTCATCCTTCTGCTCCGCTTCATCACCTGATGCCACGTCCAATAGGGTCACTCGAGAATCTGCCGTTTGCGACGACTGCGCGTCTCCGATTGCGGTCGTGGATTTGTTTGTGTCTTTCAGATCCGTTTTTTCGTGGTTGTCCGGGTGTTTGGCTTCAGGATCAGAGCTGTGCGGGTTTGCTAACGGTTCACTGGTCGGGTGAGAGCCAGTGCTGTTGTGTTTGAGCGGGTGCCCGTAGATCACGTACCAGAGGAAGGTGTGAACGACGCGCAGGCGATGCATCTTGGGCTGGAAGCCGAGGCTCTTACCCAATCCTCGAACTGCAAAAACAGAGACAGCGGACAAAACAATGAATAGGTGACAAAAATTTAGGAGACAGAAAAATCTGATCTTGAAGGTATCAATAGTGCATTTATAGAGATTCAGCCATTGTATTCTGGGATATATACAATCAAACACAACCTGTAGTGGGCTTGAAGCTGTTGTCGAAGCTCGTCGCCTCGGACTGTTTCTCTTGTTCTCTGGTTTTCTCTTCAGCTTGCTGCAGACTGAGCGACAGCAGAGGAAGACAAGGGACGGTAATGAAGAAACAGGATACAACGCGTGTCCCCGTTGAAGACAGCAGACTGTCCGTTTAAAAGTATTTGGCTTTTGCTCACCGCACAGTTGAGTACGAGCTGGAGATTTTGAAGCGGACCTGCTCGATAAGCCGGTGCACTATTTCATCATTGGGCTGAATGGACGGATGGACGACCATCTCAACCTGCGTGCGGGAGAAACGTCAGACAGAGGGGAGAGGAAGTAAGGCATGGGGAGATAGCAACATCTGACAAAAGTGAATATTTCTTTTCTAGTCTTCTTATACGTACATTTAATCTAACTTTTAAATGAATCTCACTTCTTCTTTATCTTGTCCTTTTATTTATATTTTAGCCTTTTTTACTTTTTTAAATTTTATTAATATATTTATATAGGCTTAATTTAATTTGATCTTAATACTTTTATTTATTTATTATTATATCCTCTTTTATACATATGTATGTATGTATATATATATATATATATATATATATACTTATTTATTATACTCACTTTTCTTTTTTTTGTCTTATAGGTGAGACAGCGTTTTTCTGAGATTCCTCATCCATGTTTTTACTTAAGTTTTATTTATTTTTTGCACTTTTAAGCCTTGCATCGTATGTTTAATCGTAAGTCTGTGTGCGCGCGCGTTGGTGTCTATCGGAGGGAGGGTGGTATCTTTTTTTGTGTTGCATTTCATTGTATGTTAAGCACTTTGTGTGTTGTGTCCGTACCTTCTTTGTGATATCATCCTGTATGACGGTGGTCGTAAACATTTTGAGCAAGCCTTCACGAGACAGACTGTGAACGAGACGCAAAATCGTTTTCTTGCAACACTTGAAGCGGACTCCATCCAGCTTCTCTTCATCGTTGATCATCTTCTGTAGTCTGTAAAAAAAAGAAGACAGCATGTTGATGTATGAAAAGGTCTCCAGTTTGATTATGTGATAAAAATGCTTTGGAATGGAAGTGAAGCAACATGAAGGACAAACTGACGGGAAAAGCCCCTCGATGACTTTGAAGCTGTGGACGGCCTCGACAATCAGGTTCTTCCTCCTCAACAGTCGGTACGTCTCGCGAGTCGTCTCCACGGACTGTTTGCTTTTTTTCCGACAGGTGACCTGAATGAGGCGGATCGAGCCGTTACTTTCATCTACCAGACTCAAATAGATTCGCTTTGTGTGTGAATAACTGAGTTATCGGGATGAGGGGTTGAGTTTGGATTTTCTGGTTCTTCAAAGTTCTCAAAAATCCTTTCTAAAAAATTATTACGAAAAAAGGTACTAAAAACTTAAATGCTGAACAAACCGTACATGTTTTATTTTTCTTAATGGAAATTTCTACTAATTTTACTTGTAAGCACAAGATGACGTAATCCAGGGTTAACAAATCAATCCTCATTCTGTGTTTACTGAACCAAATTGGCTGGATGAGAACAAGCAGGGTTAATTGAACCAGATGACATTATGTTAGCCTGAATTAGTTAAACCACATTTGTAAAACAGGTCTTTCTCTGTTCTAGCTGAAAAAAAAAAAGCAGTGGAACCAACCTTTGATGGGACCTTCGCCCGACAAATATCTTTAACAACCACAATGTCGATGTCTTCTGGTTTGTTGGCCGATGCCTCAGTCTGAGGCGCGGGGCTGGCAGAGGGTAAGTTGGACTGTTCTCCCTCCTCAGTTGCAGCTTGTTCTGATAGAAACGAGACGACCAATATGAAGAAAAAAAAATAACAACCAGAAAAATGTTTGAAGACACATTAATACTGTATCAACCTTAAAGGTGATGATATGTTACCTGTCGTGAGAACGTCAGGTGTCACACTGGTCTTGGATTTGCTGCACGCTGGGGTTTCACCAAAGTGACGACAGAAGTTAACTCTTTGATTATCACAGATCACAGATAAGATGAAAAGACAGTAATTTGTGCAAAGTTAAATGAGCACTCACATTCAGTTGATGTAGGTTGTTCTTTGGGGATGGCAGGTTGTTTCTGCTTGGCTGTCTTACTGACTTTCTTGCCTGCCGTCTTTCGTTTTGCTCTGGACTTTCCTCCTGCTTTATCTCCGCCTCCATCCAACCCCTCGTCACTCATTTCTTCCTCTCCAACAACACACGCCTGCCCGGCTTCCTTAGGTTTAGCATCTCCGTCTCCTCCTCCTCCTCCACCTGCTTTCTGACTCTTCTTTGCCGCAGGAGTTTTGCCATTTCCTTTTTCTGTCGACTTTGAGGATGACGGCGTTTCAGGGGCATCCGGCGCCGAGGAGCAGAGGAGTTTATTGCGTTCCTGCTCCTTTGCAACCAGCTGGAGCTGATCACTCACACCCACACACCTGTCATGAGAGGTGAGGGGAGAGCAATATTATTGGTACTATATTATTTCATATAATTTAGTCTCTGAATAAGATGTTTGGAAATATCTCCTCATTTATAGATACACACGTATGGCTGATATATTTCGTGGTCCTCTGTCGACCCTCATCCACCATGAATCCCTGCAGGGTGAAAGACATCACACATGTCGATGAAACAAATTTACACTTTACTGCACATTGTGATTTGGAACAAAACAGCCCTGAATTATATATATATATATATATATGAAATGTGTAGTTTTTGCGTAAACTTCTGCTTTGACAATTGTTTGCTAAAGTTTGTGGCTGCTGTGTTGATGAACTGGACCACATTACAACAAAAGGTGTTTGTTACGTTATGTCTACCTCATCCACATTTGCCGAGGAGAAAAATATTCATACTTTGTAACAAAATACTATACGTACATTATTATTTCGAAGAATTATCCTTTTGTGCAACAGCAACAGAGTTCATTATGATCAATTGATCTTTTGCATAACAGTGCATTTTGTCGCTTCTTTTGAAGATTAAGAAATCCATAATTGTGATGACTGTTTATCAAAAACAAAGAAAAATATCCTTTTTTTTTGGGCGGGGGGGGGGGATGTCATTGTGTTCGCAAGGCTCACCTTTATTAAACCATCCCTCTCAAGTCTTCGGCATAGCATACGAGATTCCAGATTGCCAACGTTCATTCTATACGAGATGTCAGACTTGGAGGTTCCCTTTGTGCCACAGGACAATACTGTAGCACAACAAACAGGACAGAACAGGCAACATTAAAGTAGGGTAAGTGGAGGGTGACAAAATGTGGGAAGATCACCCACCACCAATGGTCAAAAAATTGTCGGACATGTGTCTGTATAACCCCCGACTAATGTACTTGTTTCTTATTGCTGGAAAAAAGAAAGATCTTAAAAGCTAAATTAAATTTAAAATTTAAAAATTTAATTCATAAATTTATTAAATTTAATTTGATGAACCGTACCGATGTGATAGGCCTGTGACAGGACGTCCTTCTCCATGATTCGCCCCTCAGGAGGATAAGCTCTTCTTCGTCTTGCTCCAGAGTCATCGTCCTCGTCGTCATCATCGTCGTCATCAGCAACGCCCTTCTTTGTGTACGGCTTCAACAGTCTCAAACAGCGCACTTGCACTTTATTCCCTGGGAGACAAAAGTGAAACAATTCATCATCATGTTTTTGTTAAACATATGGCAAAAACACAAGCTGTGTGAAATTCTGTTGCAACAATATTGTCTTTTAGATTATTTTATTTATAACGTCACTTTATTAACTGGCTTGGTTTAGTTTTAAACTTTCCTTCTGATATTGTTCGACATCCTCCTGATAATAAAGTATTATTGTTTCATCAAATGAATATTTTGAGATCACATGCCCTTATGTTGGTGCTTCACGTTACCTTTTTTGGTAAGGCAGGGCTTGGCACTAGGATCTAATTCTTCCAGCGGGTACTTGCAAAATTCAACCAACTTGGCAGCACGCATATACTGAAATACGCGCTTAAACGTACGCTCGGTCACATTCTGCAAGAAAAGCACGTAGTTATTACCACAAAGCGTCAGAGGAACGCACACACTCAGTCCTACAGACACAGAGAGAGATACTCACAAGTTGTTCTCTGACCGCAACCATAGTGGAGAACTGACCGGGTAACTCCTGGAGAAGGTTGGACACGTACTCCATCAGTATGTCATACTTACTCCTCCTGAAGGAGCCAAACAGGGTTATGGGATCAAAAAAGAGAAACAAAGACAGAGAGTGACCGAGCCGACACAATAACGATGCTAACATTAATTATTTGCGAACCGTGTCTGATCAAAAAAAAAAAAGTGAACAAGATTTTGTGCACACGCCAGACAAACCTGTTTATGTGGAAGCGTTTGAGCAGCAGAAGTATGGAGTGTTGCTGTTGTCCTGATTTCACTCGTGATACGTGGGACTGCATGGTGATGAGTCCGTGTTTGACGACAGACTTCCTTATGTAATGCAACTTTCGAGCATCGGTCCTGTTGAAACACAATACCGGCTGTTACGCGGTGCACGACTCGACAACAACTTTTAGAGTAAACACAAGAACAAACGACGACCCCGAGTTTAAATAAATAAGTCCAAGTTGTCTCCTACTTGAAATAGTTTCCATGCAGATCACTCTGCAGCTCTCCTTGCCAGCGTGCTCGGCCCACTCTTTCCAACAAGCAGTACGAGTCGTCGTTCAGCTTTAAGTCGGGATCGCTCTCGCTGCCAATCAGAGTTCGGAACCGCAAAGTCTGGGACGCCACCACGACAAGTTTTCGGCCATATCTGTGGAGGGGCAGGTTAGGATAGAAGAGCAAGGGAAAAGGGGAAAGATGAGACAAAACAGTCAAAGTATAAAATCTGAGGTATAGTGTAATCTGTAGAGTACATACTGACTTGAGTATAATCTGTTACTACATTTAATTTACACACATTGAATCAGAAAACTGTATGAGAACGGGGTCAACGGAAAATTGACAATGTGGGCAATTTTGCCGGCTGGTTTGTGCAATAAATAGTCATTGTATTGCACCTTTTGACCTTTTAAACAATTGAAAAACCTGCTGACAGTCTACTGTAGTAGGTGGTTTGGAAATAGCTGTCACTCCATTGAATACATTTAGTTCCAATAATCAATACCAACCTTTCCATAACCTCCTCCAAGTTAACCAACGCAGCGAGGGACTTTGAGCGGACATCCTTGGTGACGTCTGTCCTCTGTTTGAAGACGGCACACGAGCCTTGTATCCCGTCCTTGCTCTCCAGAACTATGTGGACCGGGTAGACGTCTTTCTTTGTGTCACAAAACTTCTGGGCCGTTTGAATGCCGGTCTCTGGGTCGATGTCTTTGAACCTGAACACACACAAACACACACACACACACACAAGTGGGGTGAGCACAAAGTCAATGCAACGGCATCGAGAAAGGAAGAAGTGCATAAAACATACAAGCATCCTGCAAAGGAAGATGATTCCACTTCTTATCTTAACCAATATTTTCCCCATTATGAGGTTTTCTTTAATTGGGAAATGTTCCCTATCTGATTCAAGGATCTAGGAGAAATGGGCGTTGTAGGCTTACATGTAGAGCTGCAACAGTTCATCAACTAATCCATTAGTAATCGGCTACTAAATTAATCGCCAACTATTCTGATTATCGATTAATCGGTTTAAGTAGTTTTTATGAAGAAAAAAAAAAGTCAAAATTCTATGATTTCAGCTTCTTAGATCGTTATTAAATTGAATATTTTCTGGTTTCTTTGCTCCTCTGTGACAGTAAACTGAATATCTTGGGTGTGTGGACAAAACAAAACATCATCTTGTGCTCTTGGGAAACACGATCGACGTTATTCACCATTTAACTTCACCAAACAACTAATCGATGAATCGAGGAAATAATGGCCGGATTGATTGATCGGGAGTGTTGAAAGTAGTTACATGTCAAAGTCCACCTCATCAACTGGCAACTGAGTGTATTTCTTCTTCTTTTTCTTAAATGTACTCACTGAATTTCAGATCTGAACACTTGTTTTCTACCTTCTCTCTTGTCATTTCATCGAAACACTTTTTTTTCCTCACTTATTTATGCACAATGCTGTTTTTGATGTATTTATTTATTATATATATTATATATATATTCAATATCTGTCTCTGCAGGTGTGCAAGTGTGTAGTTGTGGTGTTCATTTCAATTGTTCTATAACAGGGACACGTGTCTGTCTGTACATGATCTTCTAGATTATCTTCACCTTGAGCCCTTGGCGACTCGGGGTCTCCGACTAAACTCACCTGTCGAACAGCACAACATCGTCTCTCTCCTGCGGGATCTGATAAAACCTGAGGTCCGTGTTGCTGGCGAGCGACCTCCAGATGAGCTCCTTGGTGCAGTCGTCGAACCTGAGGGGGAACTTGGGCTGTCGAGCCTGCAGCCGTATCCACAGGGAGGGGACGGTGATCCCGTCCAGTCCCTCCAAGGCCACCTCGTCGGCGGCCGCACTCAGCGGGTCCATAACTTCTTGGCGGCGGCGGCACCACCACCACCACTTTGGGCTAACGCTGTCAGCTAGCTAACATGCTAACAGCTAGCTAGTTAGCGGCTCGCGCGCTCGTGCTCGTGCTCGTGCCCCGGAACTCGTCGACACTCTGCGCGTTGAAGGACGACGAGCCGCGCTGCTTTCGAGTGGGGACACTTAACAAATTTACGGATATAGAATAAGAGAACAACTTGTTTACTAATTGCTCCGTTCCGACGTGCTTTCCCCACTACCGCGCGTCTGCGCAACGCGCTTGCGTCACAGCGCGTTTCGGCTTTGATGCTGTGACGTCGCGTGACGTCGTGCGTCATCTGAGGGAGGGAAGAAAAACAGAACTCCACCACGGGGCGGCGCTCAAGTACACTTTGTGAATTGTCTTCATGCATGCGCCAAGATACATTATTCCATTGTTTTTAAACAGGGACATTATGCTTCGCTTTAGTCATGCATATTTTCAGTTGTAAAGAAGATGAAAATTAAACGCAAAATAATGTGTCTTCAGTGCAGCCACTCCTGTATCCATCCACGGCTGCATGAACAAACAATAGCCCCAGGTTCACTCTCATATCATTTGAGGTCTAAATCTGATTCATTTGAATCTAATTAATTTGCACCAGTGATGTATAATAACAAATGTGACAACTCCTCCATCTCTCATCTTGTAGTTTTTTTCTTCAAGGGAGACAGTTATGTACGATCCAAACAAAAGGAGAAGACAGGAACACAAGAATAGAAGAAATATATCAAAAAGCAATAAAAAAATAAAACAAGCATAAAGAGAATACTGAAAAAAAGAGAAAAGAATTATTCCCTGGGAGACAAAAGTGAAACAATTCATCATCATGTTTTTGTTAAACATATGGCAAAAATACAAGCTGTGTAAAATTCTGTTGCAACAATATTGTCTTTTAGATTATTTTATTCATAACCTCACATAACGTCCCTATTAGTCCAGCTCTCTGTAGAAAAAAATTCTACAGAGCGCTGGACCAATAGGGATTAATGGAAAGGCTACAGGATACGTATATGATTTGATTATATAATTATGGATGAACATAAAACAAAGATCATGTATGGATGTAGGGAATGCCATGGGAATTTCTATCAAATTAGCTGCTATTCAATTAAAATGTTAAAACTGCATCGGACTGTTCTTAAATTTGATTACTCAGGGGAAAGATGAAAAAACAACAACATTTCAGGCACTAAGAGTTTAGGTTTTTGAGATAGTCGCGTGATCGGGGGAAAAAAAGGACAATTCCAAGGCCCACTTACTTGCTTTTTCCAGCGTTTTCAACTGTATCACAGGGTCTTCGTCCATTTTCTCAGGTGTCATGAAGATGGATCCGTTGACATTCGACATCCCCATCATGATGGTAGATTCCTCTATCACTAGTGAGCAATGACCATCCACTGATCAAGGCTGTGTGATTTTAGCTAAAATCTCTGCAAAAGGCTACGAGCATTCAGTGAAAAAAAAGATTTCCTTCGGAATTGCAGCAGAGTAGGAAGCATCAGAAAGTACAAGTGTCTCAAAATGATAAGTACAGTACATGGTCATGATCTGTGATGGAAAAGGTTAAATACACCTTTCTCAAATACTTCAACAATGCTATATGCAAATATTCAATTTGAGATATGTAAATTTAAATATACTTCACTACATTTCACTTTTCAAAAGAAGTCCTGATATCCAGTATTTGACGCTGGTCACCAGGCATACTCTTTCTTCCACATACTTAAATTGTATAAATCTATAATATTCCATGGGTTAATCTTGCCCATGCATGTTACAGCTTTTCCTGGATTATAATAAACAGAATTTGTCACGAAACAAACATGGATTAAGTCAGTAGCAGTACATCATTTCATTAAGTACAGTACCTGAATTCATGTAGTTCCTTTCCACCCACGCACGTGTGCAACAAGGACGCGCACGGCTCGATTAAGTAATCTTACCTTTGCGTTTCATTGTCTGCAAGTGTATAAATAGAAGTAGGTGCATACTGAAAAAGCTACCAGAAGAATACATGCGACAAAGGGTTTATTCAACATCTTTATTATGAAGTACCTTTTTAAAAGAAATGTACAAGTGGAACCAGCACAGTGACATCTTGGTGTTCACCTTTTGAAAAAACAGAAACACCGTGGACATGTGGTGCGGGTCTGAAGAAACGTATGAAATGATAATGTACATATTTACAGCAGAGAGTCGATCAGAACAGAAGTGAGCAAAGCGTGAATGCGGCTAAAAATAGAAACGGGACCGAGTGAAAATTTAAAAAAAAAACTTACATTAAAAGCATGGATTGGTTCAATAAACATTATTTCGCAAGATTTTCATGATAAAGGCACTGTGTTTCACACAAATCGACAACACAACGGACGCGGCTTGTTTGTTTTTGTCCGTCAAAATCATAATCACAAGAGACAACTCTAAACAAATGTTGTCATCTCAACTTGTCCCTGGGCGCGTCTTCACTGACACGACAGATAAAAATATATCAGAGGGCCGTAGCAGTTTGCACATAAACATTAAAACAAAAAAACAGATAATTCAACTCATCAGGAAAACATTCCTTATAAAGAACATGCTTGGTGATTATTAAAATTAATTACATTTTTTTTTCCATAAACAAATACATATCTAAATTTCTTAATTTCATATTGAAGGCAAAATGTGTTGAAGTAAGGACAAAAACATGTTTTACAATCCTATGTTTCCCTTACTGGGCAGCAAACCCAGGTACAAATTGTATTTGACATTCCTGCGAGACTTTCTGTCGGACCCCCCTTCGTTGGGTCGAACACATTCAGTTTACCACCAGCATAGATGGCGCACAACGGGCCAAGAGCTGGAGATCGATACTCAAAAGATGGACTCGGGCATGATGACGTGACGCATGACGGGGATTTCGTTCGAGGGTGTGGGAGGTAAAGAGTTTTTTTAAAAAGTCAGATTACATTCAGCTTACATAGCTGGTGTGTTGTCAGTGCAGTAAGTGCAGCACGGTGGTTTATGATATTCTCACTGCTGTACCCCGATGATGTGGACTTAAAGGAAGGAATTTGTCTTAAAAAATAATAATACATAGCGTCTATTTTGCTTTCTTTATAAGTTAAATTAGATGACTGACAACCAAGCTCATGTCTGTATGTAAAATATGAAACTACAGCCAACGGGCCGGTTAGCTTAGCTTAGCATAAAGACTGAAAACAAGGGGAGACGGTGGAGGTTCGAGATTTTTCCGCTTCTTAGAAAAAATTAATCAAATATCTACGTTTTGAACTGTGGTCAGACAAAACTAGCAACTTTGAGGGGTGGCATTGTAGAGACCGATCAATTAATCGAGGCAGTAAAATCACGCTAATCAGAAGAAGAAGCCCCAGTTTGTCAACTCCGCGACGCCAGCTTCAAATGTGCAATACAGACATGAGAGCAGTGTCAGTTTCCTCACCCAACTCTCAGCATGGAAGCAAATAAGTGCATTTTCCCGAACTCTCTTGTTATTTTAGGATTTTAAACTCAAAGCGAGGTCGCAATTTTCTGACGTTTGGGAATTTGCAAGAGGAAAGGAGAGATTCCCTTCTGCTCGTGATGAATAAAATAAAAATAAAACAATACTTGGGACTGCACAGACACACGCATGTAGGCATAGGGGGGACGTACGACATGCTCTTTGGCTGAGTTCAGACATACACGACCGACACGGGCTTTCACACTCACCAACACGCTTTCAGGAGAAGAATTCTAGATAGTGACGGCACTGGCCAGGCAGGCACCTAGACTGAGCTCGGAGTTACATACAAAAGGCTCTCGATATAGCAGAGAAGTTACAAGATAACGTGAGGATACAGTGTGACCTGTTTAAAAAAAACAACAACAGATGCTGTGGTAAAAGTTGCCGCACCTTCAGCGTGCAAGTTTTGAGGGTGGGGGGTGGGGGGGGGGGGAAGTTATCCTAAGTTTAAAATCTACCGCGCAGGAGAACAGCAACTGCACACTGAAAAAAGATAAACAGTACGGAGCTGAGGTGTGGTTTGAGAGGAAAGAAGAACAAAATGGCTGCCCTGAAATGACTAATGAACTAACGTCAAAACATACACAAATAATACAAAATTAAGTTGAGATATGACGAAAATTAGGCTGCATTAGTAAGTAATAGTACCTGCCTTGTACATATACACAATTCAAATAAAATGCAAACAAGTAGCTAGGACACTTGTCTTTATCAAAAATATGTAGCTTTGGTAAACAAGTTATGTAGAGAACTGTCGTCTGAACATGTTGATGTGAGGGATCACTACGTGACATCTAGGGAATCAAGGGTGAGAGAGTTTCCTCTGTGTTTTGAGGCTATGAAGTCAATGAGAGGAGAAACGGGGCGAAAAGTTCCACCCCCCCCCCCCCCCCCTCCCCCCAAAAAATAAATCCTCTGTCCTCTCCCCTTGTCGCCAGCTGACGAGGAACAGAGACGGCGAAAGGCAGCGAGGCTCCCCCGAATGGAGCAGATCTGCTTTTCTTTCTGTCCCGAGCACCGATTTGAAGAGTTTTCATGGTAATGTAGCAGCATCGTAATGGTCTGCGGAGGACAGACTCCTCCAGAGCACAGGCGGAAGACTACTTCATCCTCTCCCCTTCCAGCAGTCCACCTCACCCTTTTCCATCCATCCATCCATCCATCCATCCATCGCAGCGGAAGACTGGTCAGACTGATCAGGTTTGAACAGCCCGTCCTCGAATATCCACAGTGGAGACAAGACGGGTGAAATAATTTACGTTTCCTTTCCTCCTCCTCCCCCTCCTGTTTCATCTGGCCCAGCTTCTTCGCTTGGTGTGTGTTTGATCCAGGTGCCGTTATCACAGATATCTAGGTATTCCATTAAAAATAACCACCTCCTTAATACTTGAGCTTCTACCACGCAGCACCATCTCCCTCCCGTCACACGTTGCTCCTTCCATCTTTTATACTTTCTTTCGTTTATCCCACAGCTGAATTTCCTTCCCACCTGAAAAATGATCTTCCAAACTCTCCTCTTTTTTAAATGATTCTTCTTTTTTCTTCCGCAATTCTGTTTTCGTCTTCTTGTTCCCAAATTTTCAGTCGACCTTCTCCACCTTCCCGATGATCTTCTCCTCGAAGATCGGCAAGACGGCCTCGTCATCGCGGACCTCCTCGAACACGACGCCGCAGTCAAACTCGTCGCTGACTTTCTTAAAGTAGAACCTGCGGAAAAAAAGATGTTTTTAGTTCTTATTAGTTCTCAACTACATTTGTAAAATGTGTCAAACAGTGAGCCAAACAATGAAAACAGGGTTCCTCTAAATTGTGCTAAAAAGGCAGAATTCAATTCCTGAAATTAAATTTGATCCATTAATATTTATACTGTAATGATTCTGAAACTAGACACACACACAAACAAACACTAAATGAAACAACATTTTCATATAAACGCATCAGCTATTCTCACCTGTAGTGGCCCTTTTTGGTAAGCAGCTCCTTGAACTGGCCCAAAGTCACCACACGGCCTTTGACTGATGTTCTGTATGGGATTGGCTCTCCACAAAAGTAGTAAGCGACCGTCATGTTCTCGGACCCTTGGCGCTTACCAGACTTATGCCTGAAAAAGAACAAGATCTGTGTCAAAACACTCAAAACAAGACTTCATACACAATCAGACACATGCACAGGTAAATGGCCACGGATGAAGATTAAATTCTAGGCTAAATACACAAAATTGAGTTGACATTTCACCTCTGCTTGGCCTGCTGTAGTGCATTCCTCCTCCTCTCCTCCTCCAGCCTCCTCCTAGCCTCCTCCAGCTGGGTGAGGGGGTTGGGAGCCGGGTTGGGGGGCATAGCCGGGTCCTGGATGAAAGGGTGCGAGGGCTGGACCTGGGTGGACGACGAGCCGGGGATGGCGGTGGACACCGATGAGGGGTTGTTACGCAGCTGGGCAGAGACCCAGGGGTGCACGGCTCCGGGTCGCTCCACTGAGGTCGGACGCGGCGACTCGCTGCTGGCCCCCGTCCTCCTGGAGCTGCTGGTGCTGCCGCTGGAGAAACAACAGGGAGGGAATGAGGATTTTAAAATATACAGATGGACATGTTAAGCCAGATACATTTCCCTCGGGAGATGGGAGGCCAGAACAGAGCTAAGAGGAGAGAAAATACTGTTTTACTTTTATTCACCAGATGGACACAAATACCACTGAAAATAAATGCGACTGTTGTTCTTCATTTGTTGAGTGTGTAAACAAGCATTGCTATCAAGTGCTTCATCAACGAAAAGGTGACAATATGTCGGTGTCTTGTTCAGAGCTTCAGTTTACACAAATTATAAGTGTAAAAAAACCAGGTTATTATAATCCACATTTCTAACAAAGGCACATGGAGCTTTTAGTCCCAAGGAACTAAAAGGTCCCTGCAGGTTGTGGTTTGTTTCCACCGCGGACTAAAGACCAGGGGAGATTAGGCAAATTAGCCTGCTGACACACACAAACAACCAACGGCTACAACAATCTGTTCCATTCCAGGCGGCAGTAATGCAGAAGACTGCACAACGACGATGACGCTACATAAATCGAGCAACAGTGAAACAACTGTAAACACTAAGGAGATTAAAAATGTGCTACTCAACTTGAAGTAAGGAAACAGATTTTTTACTAGCTATTGCGGAGATTGACCAATCAGACACAATTAAAATCTTAACATATTTTCATCGTACAAAATTACATTTTCATATTACTCAGGAGTAATACAAGTAAAGGGGAGAAAGACTCACCCATGGGTGGTCTTCCTTTGTCGGTCTCCTTCCATCATCCACTGCAGGATCTTCTGGTTTCTCTCCAGATCCTCGAGTGGCACCTGTGTCTCCATGCCCCGCCCACTCTCGTCGCCTTTGCCTGACGTCTCTGAAGTCTTCTTACAACCTCGCCGTGATAGCGTGCTCCCTTTACTACTGCAGAAGGTAAAACACGCACAAATGCAGGATAAGATGAGCAAAAGACAGCGTGTGTAGTTTGCTGTATAACTAGTAAACACTTGACACATCCAACCACACTTGCGTACCTGTAACCCATTCCCTCGATCGTGCTAGCTCCAGCCCCGTCGGCGTAGTTGCGACTTCGCCCTGCGTACTGACCGGCCGGGTCTCCGTTCCACAGGAAGTTGGGCTGAGCCCTTGAGCCCGCCTCCTCCTGCCCTTCTCGTCCTCTGTGGTGGTACGGCGGCTTGTGGTGGTGTGTACCTGCTGACACAAGACGTCAGGGGTGAGAGGGACATCAGTGACATACTAGCCTCTCATGGATCAAATCCTGCACTCACGTACAAAAACACCCTGCAGCTGCGGGGTCATTTGACACCCACAGCACATATCGAAGCACACACTCCAACTGCAGCTTACCACAAAATGTTTTCAATCATAATCTTTCTAAAACCAGGACTGCCGCTTGTCCAGGTCTTTGTACTTCTCTACCTTAAAGTCCAGGGCAGGTGGTATTCTGTCATTTTCTCACAGTCAACAAAAGTCAAGTAAAACACTAAAACAATTAATTGATCCTAAAAACTAGTATTCATTGTTTATCTAAATCCCGACGTAACTTATTCTTCTGCGTCATGTAGCTTCACTATAGTTTCCAGAACTATTGAAACGCATAGAGCCTCATTGTTGGACTGGGCGACATGTTTCTTCATTACAACAGACGCACTGTACTTTACTATGAGAAAACACAGTTTCCTCCCGTTTCAGTAACATTGAAACTAACATGGAAATTACCTTTTTGTAAAATTATAACTTTAAACCGCTTATTGCGACAAAATGAGAGAAGACGATGTGCTATACAAGAACTGGCCTGATGGTACAAACTGGGACCCATTTTTGCTTTTCTTGAACATCAACACTGAGAACAGTAATATGGCCACCAGCACTGATATCCCGTTTTTCTTTAACCCAGAAAATAACAGGGGCAGATGTGGATGCTCATCGTACAATGTTCTCTCCTGTCCCACCCTTTCACTCCATCTCTCCTCCCCCTTCCACAGTCTCTTACCTTTGACCCCGGCAGGAGGAAGACTGTGACCTCCCCCTCGGTGTGGGGGATAGTGAGGCGGTCCGATGCCCCCGTCGGGTGAGCGAGATGATTTGGGAGGAGAGTGCCGACCCCCAACTCCTCCTAAGGTGCTGTTGGTTGCCCCTGGCGACTGGCAGCCTGGTGTCTTCATCACGCGCGATACGTGCTCATCCAAAATAGACTCCGGGTCGTCGTCTTGGGAGTCCTCCATGGCAACCAGGCCGCCGTAGGTGGCGACCGTTGCCGTGTTCGCAGTGGTCTCTGAATAACGGGCTCCGTAGAGAGGTGGAAACGATGAGGGCAGGGGGAGTGGTATGCTATGAGAAGACATGGAGGTTGCCATGGAAATGTCAGCTTCATCCCCCTCTTCTTCCTGTTGTGAATATGAGACAAATATTTAATTTATAACTGGACATTAACACTGTATAAGATGGTATCAACAAACAGAGACAAGGACTGAAAAAAACAAACGTGCGTGTGAAATTAAATAATAATTGGATATTTTGTTATTGAAAATAAAGAGACTTCCCTAAACATCACTATGAGTTTAGTAGTCTATGGTTTACGGAAAATTTTGACTAGGTTGTTTGCAAAAAATTGGTAAAATTTATAGATTTGAGCTTTTTCCTCTTAAGGGGAAAACAAGACACCAAGCAGCATAAACTGTTTTGAAAGAATTTATCATTTAGCTGTATCCACAACTTATTTTATGGATAGAACATTAGGAACATTAAATTCAAAAGTCCACCAATTTCCACCAAGTTGCCCCACAGGTGGATCCATCACCCATTTAGCTTTTGTCCTCAGTTTCTACAAATGTGAGCTGGCGATGAAGAAATTGTATTCTGACTAAAATTAGACAGAAAACAACAGATGGAGTATCACAACAGAAAAAGTACAGATTACTTTTTTTGTAAAATTACGTACACGTAGGTTTGGTGTCAAAACCATTTATATCAGCAGCAAAACCAATTTGCAACAGTTCCAAATAAAAGGTTTGATAGATTCAGAACGATCTCATCCTTCCCAGAGGACGGCGGATGGAACATCATTCTGATAAATGTGAATTTTACACAGAACTTCGGAGGAAAAAACATTAACGCCGTGTGAACAACGTTAATAAATGATATTTCCCTCTATCGAAATCCCATCACATGACGAGCGGCCCACTCACCAGTCGTACTCTCTTCAGCCGCTCTTCAAGTCTTTCCTGAGCCTCTCGCTCTCTGAGAACTGTCTCCAGCCTGCTGATGAGCTCCGCTGCAAACCTCTCCGGCTCTACGTGGATGTCCTTTGGCATTCGGTACGTGCGCTGCATAGACACATGAACAAAAATTAGAAGCCATGAATTGCTACATATATCTACAAATTAAATGTCTGTGCAAAATTTGTAAATTAAGATGTAACCAACAAATGTCAGATTGGGGAAAAAGGTAAATTCCCATTAAATGGCACAAAAGAAAAAAGCTGGAGTATCAATGAAGAAAATATTGTGAAAGCTCATTATTGTTTGTTTATCTCAGCATGTCAGAATGAAGAAAAAAAATGAATTGGTCCGCATGGGAATTGTTAACATCGACAATAAAATTATATGACAAGGTATCGCACCCTCAGCTATTTATTATCGTCTGCTACATGTCACATGAAAACAGCTGTGATTTGTGTTTGTTTGACTCACAGGTATATGAGGTAGGGGCACACGTCCATTGGCTTTGGCACTTTCATGCATCTCTTTACGATGCTGCTTCCGATATCTGTATGGAGGAATACCATCTCTGCACACACACAGACAAACAATCATCAGACACGGATCTTGACAGCTCATTAATTAGCACCGAGGCGCAAGTCTTGTTATGTAGCAAGTTAAAGTCCAGGTAATTGCATTAATGAAGGAGTGCAGCTATTTCCAGGGGTGCGTCTGTGTGTGTGTACTCACACACTGCTGTCGGGCAGCGACAGTGTGTCCGCGTCACTCGACATGCTCTGCTGCTCACTGTCGTTGGCGCTGGTGGCTGGAGCGCGAGCGTAGCCCATGTTTGCGTAGTACGGGTTCACCGGCTCCCTCCAATGTCTGAGGACGTGGAGAGAGATTTTAAATGTAGTGAGCTCAAATGAATGTGTTGATGCATGTTGTACATATCAATTCACACAGGTAAATTGCACTCAGCATAAATCTCAGAGGAGTTCTTTAGAGGCTTGTTCCATGACTTTAACCCCAGTTTCTTTGAGCAGGACATCTTTGGTTTGTTTTAACTCAGCAGGCTTTATAATTTTCATTATAAGTCATTTTAATTTTATTCAGAAAAACAAAATGGGCATGATAAGCTAACAATTGTTCGAGTTGATAAGAAAACGTTAAAGAACAACAGGCGGTTCATGATGATGAAATGTGCTTGTATATTTTTTTTGTGTTTGACAAGCAAAAAGCAAAAATTATTTTTAAAAGCATATTAGCCAATTTGGAAATGGGGAAGTGTTTTTAAGACCATTTCATTTGCACCAAACTCCAATGATGTACACTAGGCATATAGTATAACCAATATAAAAAATAATTCAATATCACACACACACCTGTACTCCCTGCTGTCCTGCCTCCTCCTGCTGGTCGAGACTCTCTGCGGTGCTGTCGGCATCAGCAGGCTGTGCGTCAGCCGACCAGCTGGTGTGTCTCCACACTCGTCCTCATCTTTCTCATCCTCCTCTTCCTCCCTCACTCCTCCTCCCCCACACCTACGGAGCATTTATAAGCAATCGTTAAGTAACGAGAATGTGACAACTGTGGAAAAAGTCCATGCAGTGTATGACATTATTGGTGTGACGGGAAAAGTCTGAGGCCCGGCTCGTCTCACCTCCACTCCTCGTCCTCGGCGAGTGTGGGTAAGTACCCAGGCACGGGCTTGGCGGGCCCCGATGAAGGGCTCTGATCACTGGGGTTGGGTTTGGGGCTCTCTCCTCCTGTCCGCGTGTACTCCAGGTACAGATCCGACTTTAGAAACAAAGGGTAGGTGTTCTCCTCCATCATGGCCTGGATCTCTGTCTGGGCCTGGAACAAACAGACGGGCGTCACAAATTTGGAATCACAGATGGCACGAAGCTGATTGATGCCAAAATATGTTACCATCATTTCATGTGATCCAACTTAACTTTGGTCTTGACTTAGTCTGAACACAACTGCTACACAGCTTAGCTTTTATATATAGACGTGTAAACACAGGCCACTTTAATCCCTGTAGCAAATTGATTCCAATTACAGACCAACCTGGTGAACTAAAGTAAACCTAGCACCAAGCTAGTGTAATACCCCGATCCATAATGCCTCAGAGACGTGTGTTAAACTTACAGTAGCATTCAATTTGAAAAGGTCAATGTGCAGTTCTTGATGCGGTTTCACAAACCATCGTCCTAACTAGGTTTGACGGCAAATCAGATTGTATTTGCCTTGGGTGAACCGACGTCTTAGGGGAAGGAATGTAATGTATTGACATTTCGGCAACATTTGCACAAGAGCTGAAAAACTAAAAGAGCGAGCGTGGGGAGAGGTTGGCGGTAGAGAAAACTCTCTCTTCCTAACACGACTCCCTGATGGCAGTGACAGTGATTTAATTAGACCCAGGTTGGGATCAAAGAGATCAGGAGTGACAGAGGGCACAGGTGGGTGAGCAAACAACCCAAAACCAGAACATTAAAACATACAGGTGTGTGCTTTTACAGCGACACGTGGAACAATGGCCGCACTAGAACAGGATTTGAACAGCAGGCGTGCAGGAACAGTTGTAGTTCTTACCCTCCCAAAAAATATCTCTAGAGTGGAACTGTACAATGTTACCAACAGGTTGTACAGTTTATATTTTTGACTGCAAATATGATAAATCTTCCATGCGATGTAATCAATCATGCAAACATTCTTCAACAAATACACTCTACAAATGATGGCCTATTCAAATCCAGCTACACAAGTTGAGAAGGAAGCAGACATGGCTTTCAAATTTCTCAGCTGTGGAAGTAAAAGCTGCACAGCAATCAAACCTTGAGCCTGGCTGAACCTTGCCGCTTTAAAAGAAGTGAGATGGGCAGGATGCAGCCTGTGTCTAACCCAACATGCACTGCTCTTAACAGGAACCTTCACATAAACATGAAATCACTGTCTTACATACCTGTTCAAACATTGCAGGGTCTGGATGCGGCCGTCCCACACAGTCTCTGATGAAGCTCTTGGTGGCCGCTTTGATCTGCCTGGAGACGATCCCACTTCCGTCCACAATGTACTTCCTGTAGATGGCCTTGGCCAGCTTCGCCCTCTTGTCTTGGCTTGTCTTCCTGAACCCCGAGCAGGCGAACCAGAAGTCCAGAAGGTCCGCGCAGCCTTCCTGGCACAGGAAGTTTCGGAACAGCTGGATGCCTTCCTGGTCGTCCAAGAGCGAGTGGAGGGACTCAGCCCACTTCAGGTACGGTGGAGTCGGTGAGGCCGAGCCCTCGGGTTCGTAACCCAAGTCCAGATCGGGGCGCCGCGGGGTCGCAGACGACGAGGAGGGCGTGTAACTCGACGGATCCCCCATTTTAGATATTGAGGATGACGGGGGATAGCCGAGAGTTTGGGAGAGGGTGTTCGGACGGGTGTTGGCCGACTGGACCGGGGGGTCCACGTCAGACCCCTCCTCGCCGGGAACCGGGGGTCGCGGAGCATCCTCGGTAAAGTGGGATGGGCCGCTCAGCGAGGCCACGACTCCGCCACCGCCCCTGTACCCGATCCCGTGTATTTCTCTGACAACACTCATGTCTCTGATTGCACAAGGCAGAGGTCAGATCTTCGCCTCCAGCAACGACTCCGCTGGCAAACGATTCACTCTGTGACGGAAAAACAAGAGGAGGTGATTAGTTACTGCTGCAAATGTGAGTTAGCACAAAGGAAATAAACATAACTACTGAGGGGAAAACAACGTCTGACACCCCCCCCCCCCTCCCTGTGTCAGATCATTAACACACACACACACACACACACACACACACACACACACACACACACACACACACACACACACACACACACACACACACACACTTAGTAGGCCCTTTCTTTTCATGACTATTGGGGAGATAAACGATCATGTTGAGCTACTGTATGTGTTTTGGGCTTGTGTTGATTATTGTGGGATGTATTGTGTTGATTTTTGTTCTGTTGGGAGTATGATTTGTTCTGTTTGTAAGCGTATGTTTCTGCTGTACGCTTGATGTACTGTGAGTATGAATGTTATGGATGGATGTATTCCATCGTATGTAATATTCTCATGGAAAATAATAGAGACCCCCCCGGGAAGAGTAGCTACAGTTAAAGATGGACAGAAGCTAATGGGGATCTTAATAAACTATACACACACACACAATCAATAAGATCAATAAGCAGAAACTGATGATGCACACACACACACACACACACACACAATCAATAAGCAAGAACCGATGATGAGCAGAACAGATACAGGAGAACTGGACAGGAGACAAGCGAAGCTGCGAATGAGGAGAATCTTAATAATCACAAAAACTAAAACTAACTGTTAATTGGCTTTGAAGCTAGCTAGCTTCACATCCCGGAATCAAACATCACCTCCTGCCGTCCTGCGAACACCAACCAGGACAACAACAACAAGTCCACTATCATGCGTGTGTACGTAAATAGCCAAGCTCAAGTTCACACACACACACACACACACACACAAAAGTGTTTGTCGTCAGTTTAAACCTCGACCGACTTGCAGCTGTCAGGACAAAAGCTCACACACTTCGCCGCAGTCGGGACACAAGTTTCCCGCAACGCAAGTAGCCACCAAAATGTTAACAAGCTAGCACAGGGCAGCTAGCTAGCTAGCTGGCTGGCTGGCTAGCTGGCTAGCAGTGCCAGCGCCGATGCCAGCGCTTTAACGTGGGAATCCCATTCATCTTGGCCTGCAAAAGACGGTGGGGGGATGGGTACAGAAACAAACTCTACAACCACACAAGACGGGGCCCTGCGTGCACAAACACCGCCACACGGGCGCACTTTGGACACCGAGATGCGTGCGGGACCAACCCCGCGCGGGAGCAGTGGACAAACCTTCCGACCGGCCGAGCCCGACGAAGCGGGGGCCGATCTGGGATCGAACGACACGAGAGAAGCGAGGGGCACGTTTTCAGCTCGGCTGGCCGCAGTGCCAGCTAGTTTCTCGGGGGGAGGGCGGGGGGTGGGGTGGGGGGTTAGCTCGCTAGCCTCGGCTAGCTTAGCTAGGTGCGTTCACGTCCCGTGTTTTCCCGACACAAAGTGTCCGCGCTTACCGTCTCTGGAAGCCCGTTGCCCGTGATCCGCCGCATTGGGGACGCTGGCGCGAACTGTGTGCCCCGGAACGCAGCATATGGATGGCTTTGCGTTATTAAATATTAACGTGAAAAAATAGCCCCGTCGTCTTGCCCTTAACTCCCCATGGTGGCTGCTTTCAATAATACGAGAGCGAGAGGAATACGTGCGTGCGTGCGCGCAAACGCCGTGCGGCGTTGTGAGCCTGTAGCACGTTTGTAGAGCTGCGGCGCGCAGAAGCGACGCGCGCTTAGAGGAAGTACTTTGATTATGTGTACTTGAATTAAATCAGCAATACCGCAACGCTGTATTTACGAGTAAAAGAGGTTTGCATTAAGATGTTTCTGTGGCAAAGGTACATGAGTATTTTAAGCAAATTTTTCCTTTTTAGTATGACATTAAAGTATTCACTTTCCAGGCATTTTTCAATTTCCGAGAGGGAATATATATATTATAGCAACTACTTTTGAAGATCAATAGAATACTTAAGATATTGCCAAGAGCTTTTTTAATGTTTCATTGACTACGCGATCAATCGATAATTATTCATCAGATCGATCCATAATTAAAATAATGATTAGATATTCAAGTAGTACAAGTACCTCAGTTAAAAAAACTAACTTGTACTTAAGTCACTTTTCACCTCTGCAGCTTACTGAATTGAATAAGTAACACTATATTTTCACAGAGTTAGAAAGACAGTGTTATAGCGTTAATAGTAAAACAGGTTGCAATACTGAAGGGATTATTTTCAACACTGCTGTGTGTTTTATCATTTATATATGTGCTGGTGACAATACTTTAAAAAAAAGCACTTTGTGTTTATTTAAGTTATTACTACTGCAAAGAAGGTTATGTGACTGGTTTGTTTGTTTGTCTGTTTGTGTATTAGCAGGATTACTCAAAGAAATTAAGGGCGGATCTGCATGAAAATTTTATCAAAGATAGGTCTCAGGCATGATAAAAATTTCAAATTTTGGGAGGGATCCAGATGTCATGGTTGCCATACCTCTGCAGTTCACACTGGTGAAAGGTGTATTTACATTGGTTACTTTGATAGAAGTAGTTACGAGGAAAAGTCAATTGACTTCAATCAGGAAGAAGTACAGCAAATATTCTAACAGTAACAAGTAAAAGGACACATCCGACACACTGGCATCTGTCAGTGTTATATAATTACAGCATTGGATTTTATCATTTATTGTATTGTTATCATTGATGCATTTCACGTGTATTAAGTATTTTAATCTGGTGTCGGTGGAGTAAATATGAACTTTCCATCCTTGGCAATGCATAAAAGTTCACATCAAACGGATTCTCAGATCATATCGCTTCTATTTGCCGCAGTTCTATGTCATGGTTAAAAAGAAAAATACGCCCAACAGCGCCCCCGTCGGCAACAATAGGTAATACACAATGAAAGATAATTAATTGGAATACCTATGAATCCTAGACTCTATTGAGTGTAATTATATGACCTATGACAGGACGGCAGTAAAATACACCAACTTGAGATGAATGAAATGCATCAGGGTGCATCAAAACCAAAAAATACACACATATATATATATATATATAAAAAAAAGATACAGGACGAGTACAGACAACATGATCATGCAGGTGCAGCTTACTTTTCTCCAGGAAGGCTTCCCGGAGAAAAGCCGCCCTACGAGCGAGACAAGCCCGATGCAACCCACATATTCTCTTGAGAGAGACACTACAGTGAAAACACCGAGTCGACTCACCTCGGGCTTCTCAACCATGAACAGCTGCTCAGTACACGGAGGAGCCCATGTCCACCAGCCGCACAGTGACGGACGGGACCGAGAGAGCGCGCCGCCGACACCTGAGCATCCTGCTCGTCACTCCCCTCCGCCGGGCTGTCAGTCAGTCAGGAGCACCGAGCTGTGTGTGTGTGTGTGTGTGTGTGTGTGTCGAGGAAAGGAGAGAAAAAGAGAGAGAGAGGGGGGGGGGGGGGGGGGGATTAGACTCTTTAATTTCTCTCATAGATTAAACATATGTGTCTTCACATGTGATGCTTCTACATATGAAGCTATATGAGACATGTCTCAACCATAACAAAAATAGTCATGTGTTTTTATCATGTAATAATATGCTCTTTTGGGGGGGGGGGGCGGGGTCATCCACTAAAATATGTCTGCGTGGAGTGTAGAAAAAAAAACCCAAGAAACTAAAATGTCAATTTAGAGGCTGTTCTGGAGATTTTTTGAATCAATAGCAAATCATTGTTCATCAGCAGATTGATTTAATGTAAATGGTCAAATTTCCATTTTTTTAACAGATAGCACCTTGTTGTGGTGAGACTGAAAGTTGGTTATTTCTAAGGTTGAGGATGAACTCCAAACCTCAGCTAAAACCAAAGCTTAAAGAGCAACTGATGTGTCTCTTTGTCATTTATCAATAAATGAATAAAAACATTAATAATCCTGGAAAATATCAAATATATTAGTTTGAGTTAAACCTCACGTACATTTAGGGCTGCAACTAACAATTATTTGTTATATATATATATACATTATATATTATTATTATATTATAACCATCATTATGGATGGTTTGGTCTGTGAAACATAAGAAAATATTTTTGTATTCATCCAATACAGTACAACTATTAAGTTAAGATATTTGGTGGTTTTTGGCTCAAAATCGGCATGAACGTCTAATCAACTATAAAAATTGTTGCTGATCATTTTTCTTTTCATCAACAAATGAAAAAAAAAAGACTAATCATTTGAGCTCTTATTACATTCCAACGACTTTACGCTGTTCAGCGTCAATACACTCTCGTGAAACTGGGAATCAGAGCACGAGACCTCGAGTATGAACGTTACTTCCAAATGACTTTGATGTCAACGTGAATTAGATGATGAAAAATATATTCACCACGTCAACCCTCATCGTCTGATGAAGTATTTCCTCATTTATTGTCTTCAGGGCAGGATTTGTCTAATTTAAGCTGCAGAATATTAATTGGGGGGTAAAGCTGCCTTTGAAACTTTTTGTTTGAAAGCACCTCTGAAACAAGTCCTCTCCACAACGTTGCACCGTGGTTTACCATGGCTCCTGCGTGCAGAAGGCAGGGTCGGGGGGCTCAGCTGACGTCCAGACACCTGTCCTCATCTCTGTCCACACCTGCACGGACTGCTTCTCCATGATCATTTGCACCTGGGAAATGACAGTAACGACAACAATCATAACAATACCAATAAAGTGCGTTAAGAGAATTTTTATTTTTCATATTCATCTGTGCACTTGTGCAGTGTCTCTTTTTTTATTCCTTTAAGGCAATAATAAAGTCCAACAAAATTCCGATATCATATTAGAACATATCAACTGGGATTCTTAACATTTCTCGATATATCTTAGAGGATGTCTGCTCTTTATACTCAACTGGGGCGCATTTTTTGGTCTATCCTGACTATGAAATACAATAAATGATTGTTTGTTTGATCATATCCACAATATTCATTATTTTCTTCATGACAATGTCTGAGTGCAGCGGTAGTCATCCAGAAATACTGTCATATATTGTAAATATTGACACATTGGTCTAAAATGTCGTGACAGTTGATTTTGTGAGCGTTCCCCTCCCTTTTGATCAATTACGTCCCGGATTTTAATTTGGTCCTTGATCTCTGTGTAATTGTCTTTAAACAGAATTAAGAGATGCTTTCACAGGGCGGTGAGCGGGTGTGTTTGCAGGGAACGAACGGTGATGAATTGCTTGGCAGTGGTGTTTGATTGGCAGACCTTACCAGTGAAGGTAAACACACCTCATTATGGAAATGCATTCATACCACTATTTTTTTAGACTTATATTGTCAACGGTCAACACACACATGCACACAAACGCACGCACGCACGCGCACACGCTGCAACAGGCTGGTGTTGTTATGGCTGCTGCAGTGCCCCCGGAGACAATGAGGAGAGAGGGGAAGTGAGACAAAGAGAGAATACTGAGGAAGATGAACTTGACCTTTTATGATGTCTTGGTGAGGAGGGGTTGGGGGCATGTTGGTACTTATGAATCTATAATGAATGTCGACTATGGGTGTGTCTGTGTGAGTGTGTCTGTGTGAGTGTTGTAGAGGTCTGAGCTCTTAGCTGAAGAAAGGTCATCACCCGGGGGGGCACTGATACACCTGACCCTCTCCTCATGCTCCCTGTACCTCTATGTATCTATCTACCTACCTTTCTATCTATCTATCTATCTATCTATCTATCTATCTATCTATCTATCTATCTATCTATCTATCTATCTATCTATCTATCTACCTACCTACCTATCTACCTATCTATCTATCTATCTATCTATCTATCTATCTATCTATCTACCTACCTACCTATCTATCTATCTATCTATCTATCTATCTATCTATCTATCTATCTATCTATCTATCTATCTATCTATCTACCTACCTATCTATCTATCTATCTATCTATCTATCTACCTACCTACCTATCTATCTATCTATGTTCCTATCTATCTATCTATCTAACTAACTAATTTAGTTTGTTTTATTAAACATTCTAGAAATGGAACCGGCAACATTCAGTTATGCAGAAGCACGAGATGCACTGTACAAGATATGTATCCTAGTCAGAACACCTGTCCAAAAGGCTTATCTAAATATTTAATACAAATAAAAATATATTGATAGTATAACTTCCTTCCATTGAAATAAAGTTAAATTGAAAAAAAAAAAAAAACTTGAATGAGCAACAGTAGCTAAAAGTCTACAACCATGCCAGCAGCGCTGCTTTGAGCTGAATGCTAATGTCAATGTCCTTATAATGAAAATGCTAACATGGTAATGTTCAGGAAGTATACTGTTTTCCATGGCTGCCTCCTTAGTTTAGCTTGTTAGTGTGTTAGGATTTGCTAAGTAGCAGAAAACATGAAGTACCACTGAGAGGCTAATGGAAATGTCCCAAGTTCTGGCATGTTATTTTTTTTATTTGATGATTAAATTTGAAACATTTGATCTGATGCTGGTGCTAATATGGAACACAAAGAGACAGCCACACAAGAACATGAACGTCTGTATCAATTTTCATGGCAATTCATCAAAAACACAGTCTACATGATACGCTGTATATAAAAATGGACAGTCAATGCCTAATACCTGTATTCTCCGGAATGACCAGCAGAGGGCGACTCACTGGTTGCAAAACTAAGTCACTTTCTATTGAAGCCTATGAGATGCCGACTTGTTTATACCATGGTCGATGTACATCCTTTTTTATTAATTCTGGTGGTAATGGTCCATGAGCCTTATGTGAGAAAAGTGACTAATAACATTGAGCTCCATCCTTTAAATGTCCCAGCGAGACAATGATCCAGCAAGGGACAATACCAGGACCCTAAAACTGAAGCAGCTATAAATGGAATTCAGCCATCATTGAATTTATTATTTCCACTGTGACATGTCAACATGTTTCTGTTAAAAAAAGGCCTGAATGTTGTTAACACTGGAGCATGACCTCTTTGTGCCAATATTGGATTCAAATTTTTTAATTAAAAAAATATTTTTTAACTTGATTAATTGTTTAATTCATTGGAATAACTAAAACTAACCATCCATAATTTTCCTCCTAAAATCTTTGCTTAAATAAATTTCTAAAAGATTAACCATACTAAGGTTGCAACTAACGATTCATCGATTATTTTCATAATCGATGAATCTGATTATTTTCATAATCGATGAATCTGATTATTTTCTCGATTAATCGATTAGTTGTTTGGTCCATAAAATGTCATAAAATGTTGAAAAAGGTCTATTGTGTCTCCCAAAACTCCAAGATGATATTTTGTTTTGTCCACACACCAAAGATTTTGAGTTTTACTGTCATAGAGGAGCAAAGGAACCAGAAAATATTCACATCTAAGAAGCTGAAATCAGAGAATCTGTACTTTTTTTTCATAAGCACTACTTAAACCGATTAATCGATTATCAAAATAGTGGACGATTAATTTAGTAATCGATTACTAATCAAATAATCGATTAACAACTATATTACCACATGTATCAAAATCGAAATCACCAATGCTTGTGTTCCTTTTTTTGGCCTCATGTCACATTCTAGGAGACTGCGTGTTGTAGACCACTGTAGGTTGTACACACCAGTGGTTACAATGCAACTGTTTAAGTGCAATATCATTGCTCTGAGACCTTTAGTAAGTGAAAAGTGAGAGCCCCCATGCACTAACTCTTCTAACCGCCATCAAGCACGTGACGAAAAACAATAATTTCCAGGGAAGATCTAAGCGGATTCTTAATTCTTAAATTGAGGCCGCCCCCGTGGACGGCGGAGGTGGAGCTCTCGGTCGGCGTGTGCAGGTCCGACTCGGGGGTCCCTTTGTTCCAGCTGCCACAGCAGATTTAGGCGTCCGTAGGGAGGCCTGTCAGAAACAGGCTTATCTCTTGGGGGCCTCCCCGGCACAAAGACCCATTTAGATGTTCACAGGGAGTGAAATCTTCATTATATGCCTCTTGAAAGAGAAACAGACCTCCGCTCTTTAAGAAAATTGATTGGGAGGTGGGGACAAGGAAAGCTCCAAAACAAAGGATAAGAAATAATCTTGTACAGTGGACCCTTCTACTGTGTTCTCCTTAGCGTGAGTGAGATATCAACACTTCATGTTGGTTTGTGTTCACGTCTACTAGAAATGTAGACTTAAAACCTTGTGTCTTCTTTTTGGGCTTAATCCTACAATTCAGATTCTTTTATTTCTTTTTCCCGAAGCGCTCTGATTAAGTCACACGAACGAACGCAGAAATGCCCGACAAGAAGGAGCATCGTTTTTCTATCTGTTCGTGCAACTGTCCATCCACGGATCTCTCTCATCATCCATCCACCCGTCCGTCCATCTGCTGGCCTTTCCCAGCCATGCCTCTGGTAAGAGTGTCAGTATATCTGCCATGGCGTCCTGCTGATGTGTATTGTGACGGGCTTGAATACTCCAGCTACCAATATGGCCTGCACCAATACTGGATTAGCCACAGTGGATTAGCTGGCTGCCCTCCTGCTGCTTATTCAAATATTGTTTCACGTATTGTCATCATCGGGGCAGAGCTGTGGCCCGGTAGCCTGCAAGCCACAGAATATTCTCAAAGAACCCCCCCCCCCCCACCCCCAAAAAAATGTCTTTGCTTTCATTATCCCACTAAAGCGCTTAATTTCATTTTAATTTTTTTTAAGGCGAATGCGCAATTTGGCCCGCTGAGCGCCGGGAGAAAGCGGCGATGGGCGCGGAGAGCGTCCGCATCCCTGGAACGTCGAGGAGGCGGTAAAAGAAAGGAGGATGGAAAGATGATGGAGAGCGAAACCAAACCAAGGCCAAAATCAAGCATGAAAGCGCGCCTTGATCTTTGATACGCGGTGTTCGTCTCTTTTTTTTTTCCCCCTCTCTCCCTTTCTCTCTTTCACCCTCACACATACACTTGGGAGTCAAGGCAATTGATGTGCTGCCTTTGATGGCAAGGGAGAGGCCTATATTAACGGCCAAAAGAGCATGATGAAAGGGGCCGAGGAGGAAAAGGAAGAAAATGGCTAGAAGACGTGTTATCGGAGAGAATGGCAACTCGCGAGAAACCCTTTGCGATGGAGCGACGGTAACCAGACATCGGGGCGTTGAGGGGTCTGACGGTTCAACAGCGGCGGAGGAAGACGGAGAGCTTACCGTTGCTAGCCCGGCGGTCTCGGTGGCTGAGGTTGGCCCGGCGGTTCCAGTGTGTCACGTCGGCCCGTCATCCTGTTAGAACAAGGCAAGCGAGCCCACTTGCCGCGCGGGCCGGGCGCCTCCTGCCGATGCAGAGGTCCAGACGCCGGTGGACGTCCCGCGGCATAAGCAGTCGCCATCTTTGTCCCGTTGTTGTCTTGGATATCCTCTCCTGCTTCTTCATCCCTCCCCTCTCTCCTTTGATCATGCCCCCCTCCTTTCGCTGCCTGCCGTATGACATCATCACGCAGCGGTATCGACAGGCATCAAAGAACCTCTGGGCAGGGCCGCGTGCGTGTCCGTCGGTCTGTGCATTTGAAAAAGGGTGTAAATATGGAGAATAAAGAGTGCCGTAACACCCCCCCCCCCCCCCCCTTGCTCCTTGCATCCACTGTTCTCGTCTCCCCCGCAGATGGATGGTTTATTGGACCAATACAGAACTATATGCACACACATGCACACACCCACACCACCCATCTCTAAGACGGGTGTATCCCGAGGCCCCCCGCTGGGTCTGCTGCGTTTGATGATGTGTTCAGCGGCTTCATTCATCCCAGAGCTCGCCCTCTCTCTTCCCCGTTCATTCCGTCCGCCCATGGCCACCTTTGCGAGCGGCCGCGGGCCAAACGCGGACACGTTTCTTTGTGGACTTTTTTTGCGGGCTAAATGACAATTAATTCCCCCTCAAACTAATCTACAGAAAAACTCCTCCGCGAGCGGCCGCCCCTCCTTCCTCCCACTGTGCCTCTCATCCCCGGCTCTTTTCTCCCCCGCCTCCTGCAGCCGGTCGTCACCATTTCCAATCCTGTTAGGCTTGCATGTCCTCTGGAGGAGCCCCTCTGTCTGTCTGTCATCTGCCCGCAAATCGCATACACATGTCTCACTGTTACACTCGCTCCTCGGTGGCAGCTGTCATCCGATCCAGCAGGACCTGTTCACACACACAATTAACGGCAGACTTGGTCAGCGTCTTATCCAACTTTGGTGGACCAGGAAACAGAGTGACGCCAACTGTCCACGGCGCTTTAGCCCCGTCAGCATGACTTTGACATGAATCTAAAATATTACACAGACAGTTTATAAAGAAATGTGTCTGAGCCGAAAAGGCAAATGTGCTGTTGGTGTTCAGATTGGCAAACAAGCTGGTTAATAGATTTTGATTTCATGCTTTCCATTTTTTCAAAGGTTATCCGCCCCCCCCCCCCCAACTTAATTACCACCCTCGGGTTAAACGCCACAAAGGCCGTTACTGCCATTCTTTGAGTTTAGATTCGTGGCACTATGGTATAGTTGTTGTTTTTTTATACCCTGCATCAATTGATTAGATTTAGCCACTGCGACATTAGCTGCATTTACTTATGTGGAAGAAAAAGTGACAAATTAACCAAATTTCACATTTTTTTTCAATTACAAGAAAGCTTGGTAAAAACGATGTTTTAAAGTTTTAAAAAAGAAAAAGAAAAAAAGAATATAGCCGTAGGAAGCACAGTCTTGCACTTATTGTAAATCGCACTTCCTGTTTTCACGGAAAATTGTGATTCTTCGGCATATTTTCGTGTCGATCAAACTTCAAGTTTAGGCACAGCCGTGTGTATTCCAGCATGTTCTGTATGTCTACCATTTTATTCATCTGTAATTATTGCTGTCATTGCGGACGCTGGAACAGAGTGTTAACTAATGCTGTCTCTGAAACATTCTGAAATCCAGTAATATCAGTTACATCGTAATGGTCTGTCCTTGGCTGAGCTAGTGTGAAAAGCTGATAACGTGACTAAATGATGTACAAGCGAAGTAGCTCCTAAGCATCGCGTTGCCTATAGAAATTGGATTTCTACACAGCTATGTTATATCACATCTCAGGAGTCGTGCTGCCGCTCAGTCAGGCGCTGAGCTCTTTCACGGCCTTCATACGCCTGTGTTGGACTATGAGATCAAGACTCTGCCTTTATCCACTTCCTCTGATCACTACACGGAGGAAAGAAAGAAAGAAAGAAAGAAAGAAAGAAAGAAAGAAAGAAGAGTAATTAAAGCTTTGCAGAGTCACACAGCTGACGTCCCTTTTCAGCCCCCTCCCTTGAGACTCCCGTTCTTCAATATTTTCCCTGGTCTCTATTCACATCTGTGCATCTGCCCCCCCCCACCCCCCCGCTGTCGGACTAATTGTCAAGGTTCTTGTTTTGCATTATGTTTAAAAAATGCTTCTCTCTCCGCTGCAAAAGCCATCCAGTGATATGGAAAGTACCCTCAGTCAGGACCGCGCCACTGATGGGATGAATGTGAGAGTGTGAATGGGGGGGGGGGGGGGGGGGGGGGGTATGTTCTGCCACTGTTGCGGTTTCGTGGCCGTCCCTAACAACAGAGCCCCTCGTTCTCTTGGCCACATAAACAGTCATTTACATTCAAACAGCAACTTCATCCCAGGTATTAAGAAAAACTAATTTCCCCACATTGATGGATCCCCCTTAAAGAATGCCCACTTACGTCCTCCGTCAATTACCCACCGTTATCCTCATCAGCTAACTCCCCCCTGGCTGATAGTTCCTTCTCTTGGTGGACAAATACGAATGTTTGGAATCAATTGGAGCACTCTGGGCCTACCTGTAGGATTGTTGGGGTGAGCGCTCACAGCGGCGAGCAGACAGGCTGTAGAGGGTTGATAAGCATTTTCTCATTATCGTACCCCCATTCAACACAGCTAGCTGGCTGCCACACACACACACACACACACACACACACACACACACACACACACACACACACACACACACACACACACACACACACACACACACACACACACACACACACACACACACACACACACACACACACACACACACACAGAAATAGATGTTTCTCCAGAACACATTCCCCTCTCTGTGACAATAGATATAAATAAATAAACAAATCATTGTTGTGTGTGTGTGTGTGTGTGTGTGTGACAAAAGGGGGAAAGCAGCTGGTAAACTACAAACTGACACATACCGAGAGAGAATAGACAAAATAACAGAAAAGCTGCACCACTGTTCAACAGCTCTGCGGGAAATCACCAGTTTTGCAAAACTCTTAATTGCTTTTTTTTTGTCAGCCATGAGGACTCTTGGCGGACATATTTGAGGTCATAGATTTGCTCTGGAGCAAATATCACAATCAGTGTCTGTCAGTCGTTGCAGGTCTACTTGTGATAACTTTGCGAGTTGTCACGAGCAAATGAAACTGTCCTCTATGTGTGTGTCCTCTCGTTGGCTGTTTCTGTGCGCTGACTCCGGAGCAACGGCCTCCCATAACACACGCCTGTCGTATATTGGGGTCCCACGGTTCACACTGCATGTCAGGCCAAAACCCAAAGCTGTGAAGTCCAAGGAGCCGTCTGTGGATCTCTCTGGGTGCTTGGAAAGCCCTCAGGCCTCAGAAAATTGTGAAATAGAAGAAGTTTGGTACCACAGGGACTACCAACTCTCAGAGTAAATCTGAGTCGCCAGACAAAGAATGCTCTTGATCAGGTGACCAAGAAGCTAATGGTCACAACAGAGTTTTTCTCAGAAGTAGAAGAAGAACCCACCACCAGAGGGACAACCATCTCTACGGCACTCCACAAATCAGTTTGACCAACGGCGTTTAAAAGACCGAGACCATGGGGAAACAAACTTGTTGATCTGATGAGACAAAAAATTGAACTCTTAGAGCAGAACTCCAAAACCCTAGATCTGGGGAAACACCAGGCTCTCGGGCTGCACGGCGGTGTAGTGGTTATCGCTGTCGCCTCCCAGCAAGAAGGTTCTGGGTTTGAGTTGCGGTTCAAACCAACCAGGGCCTTTCTGTGTGGAGTTTGCATGTTCTCCCCCGTGTGTGCGTGGGTTCTCTCCGGGTTCTCCAGCTTCCTCCCACAGTCCAGAGACATGCAGAATGGGGTCAGGTTCATTGGAGACTCTGAATTGACCGTAGGTGTGAATGTGTATATCTCTGTATGTGGCCCTGCGATAGGCTGGCGACCTGTCCAGGGTGAACCCCGCCTCTCGCCCAATGTCAGCTCGGATGGGCTCCCGCGACCCTTAAGTGGATTAAGCGGTAGACGATGGATGGACAGAAATTCTGTTCCAGGGTGCACACAACCTGAGACCAGGGAGACGGAGCACCCCTCGGAACAACAAGGACCCAAAACGTACGGCCAAGAAGAACGCCGGAGTGACCTCGGGTCAAGCCGAGCTCTCTTTCTGCAGGACTGTCCTGGAGTGGCCCAGCCAAAGCCCAAACTAAAACCCCGCGGGCCATCTGTTGAGAGATCTGGAGACCGGCGGTCCAGAGGCGCTTCCGCACCCATCTGACGGAGCTTGAGAGGATCTACCGGAAAGAATTAGATAAACTGCCCAGATCCAAAGTGGATTTGACAAAGTACTAAATTAAAGGTCAATCAGTTTCTGACTTTTAGTGAATCCGTAAACATGTTTTCTCTTTAATCCACTTAAGATTAAATCTACTGCAGGGGTCTGAAAGACTGTCGGAAGCCACTGCAAAGTGAAAATTGTACAACGGGAAAACAAAGAGTCAAATTCAATCTGGTAGATGTTTTTTTCCGGAGCAGGCACTATGACTTGTTGAGGTACGGTTTCCTATTAAAGCAACAAAGACTCAGTTAGGGTTCGAGGACAATGTGACAGTGAGCCAGTGTTTCCGCCATCATCCATTGGATTACATTCATTTACGCATGCGATGCTTCAAAAATGTTTTCTGTGAAAAAAGACCTAGATAGATAGACGGCTAATTCGACTGGTGATAGCAATACAATAAAAAATGGACACCATTAAGAAGATATAAGTAAATAAGGATCTGTTAGCGCGAACAGAATTTGGTGTGTTCATTCTGCACCGACGGAGTGACGGAGCTTCAGTTGCAAAACGGGGGGCTGAGGCCATTGTTCTGGTAAAGTGAGACAAATGAGGCCCTGGAGAGAACTACTTAGCCACTCATAAAGGTCAGATATGGAGCCACACCGGTGGATGCTAATCCCGACCCTGGGGACCGTGTGCACATGCGCCCGTCGAGGCAGTGGTCTCACAGGCCTGTGACATTTAAACCTGAGCGAGTCGCGGAACGGCAGAAGCGGAGCGCGGACGTGCTCGTCGCACGCCTCTTTGGCCGAAAAAGCGGTGGGCTTCGGCGCCCGCGGAGGTTTAATTAGACGTGGGCCTTGAGGGCAATTGAAACATCAGAGAGCTATTTCCTCGCGTGGACGCCGCCGAGCGGTCGCCGCTGTAAATATTCTCTTGATTCCGTTCCCGGCTGAACATTTAAAACTTCCACAAAACGCTTTTAATGAAGTGAATGTGCTACCTCTAAAAAAAATGAAGTAATCATAAAACTATTCCTGTTATTAAAATAAGAATTTCCCCTGACAGCAGAGATCTCATTATAGGATGCCGCCACTGCGATATCATTACGAGGCATCACTGTGCATTAGCCATTATGTAGACACACACAGTCTAATTGGTGTTGGACTAATAACACGCTGGCAGGCTGGAAAAAACAAACAGGTAATCCTTTCCCCTCGTGTCGGAGCTGCGAGGTTCTCAGCAGGTCACATTGATTGCGGCACCCGGGAGCTTTTTGGTCGAACGCGAGCGGCGATAACGACTCGAGGGTCATCGCAGCAGCTCGGCTCAAGTGTAATGAGCAGAAGAAGACGAAGAAGTTGCCGATGCAGTCGATGCATTTGTGTGTGCGGGTGGGGGTGTTGTGTGTTGTGTGTACGTGACGGTGATAGGGAGCTGTGTGCACTTCGCCCTTCGCTGAGCAACAACCATCACTGTAACTATGATGTTGCTTACATATACTGTTCCATCTTTGTTTTGGAAAAAACAGCGGCAAAAAATTCTCTTAATTTAAGACAGTTTTGACAAAGCAAGCCAGTAAACAAAGCCAAGTTCCCCCAGGTAATATCTTCAGAAGAAGAAAAAACATAAAACCGCTCATGACCTTTGCAGAAAGATGACCGGTGGATGCAGAGGAGAGACCCGAGGTAATTCTACAGAATAACAAGCACACGTTCCGGCTTGAACCTGAAAAATTTATAGAGAAAAAAAACAACTCCTTGCCATTAAATGTTATTCTGGCCTTTGTCTTCCCCAGAGAATAAATCCTATCGACTTCGGTGATCTGCTGGGGTTTTTTTCTGAGCCCCCATCAGGTGACCTTTGTGGTTATATATGTGAAATGTTACGACAACTGTTGGGACAGACTGCCATGGAATTTGGTACAGACCCTCACGCTGCCCTCAGGATGATTGGTAACACATCATCTGGAGCCATCAAAATCTCAGTTTGTACAATATCACGGATTATGACCACATCTGCGTTCGATGGCAATAAATTAAATAGACTAGTTTACTAACAGGCTAAACTTGGTAACCACCGTACCTGTGAACATGTCAGCATTGTCACGCTGAGTGTGTTAGGACGCAGTTAGCTCATTTTCACAAAAAATAAATAAACAAAAAACGATAAAACATGACAAAATTAACCACATTTTGTTCAGGCATCTTACCGTTGAAAAGATTTACCACCTCGTGTTAGACCGCTGCAGATGTTTGGCATCTAAAAAATATCTCATGGCAAGTGATCAATTTTTGTGATCAAATACGAAATTAACCACATCTGCCATGAGATGTTTTATTTTTCTCCGGTACACAATCTATGTCAAGTATCTCTAGCCAAGTATCCAAACAATGCATGGAGCTTTTACTCTTCACAATGACGAGACGTTTTGAAAACTATTTAAATGGTATGTGACGCAGCTAAAACAATGAGTACATCGTAACATTTGAGGTTTTTAAAGTGGATTAGAAATAACCATACTAATCTTGTCACACAGTTCGTGACCCTTCCTGTACAAAATGAGACATTAACTCCATCTTGTGGTGTAGAGAAGAAATGTAACTTCACAATGACGGTGCTTAGGGTAACACAATGTCACACGGGACATTTTACTCCATGATGTACTTCATGAAGTTTACGCAGCTGTTTTTAAACTCCCTGTCTCCCCTCCTCCACACTGTTTCATTGAACGAGAGAAAAACACAGTTAAAAACACCGGCAGCTTTAATTCAGGTACGACCTCTTTAGGAAACATGTCGTACAAAAACACTACATGTGACACACGCGCAGACCTGAACCAAACTGTTCTCTTTAATTTAAAATGTCTAAAAAACAAATGGCATACAAAAAAAACCTCAGCTTAAAAAAAACATAAGCTGTTGCCAAAGTTAAGCTGCAGAATCAAGGAACACGTACAGTTAATTCAAAATCTCTGCTATTACAATGGACATCTCGATGAAGTTGGTACCGATTTGAAAATGATATTCGGATCTTGTCTGACTCTTGGCAACCTCATTTTGTCAAGTTATGTCATCAGTCATTTTTAAAAAATCAACTCATATTTCCTATTTAAAAACAAAAGTTTGACAATATCACGTAACTTCATATTTCTTTGACAAACGGTTTCTTTAAATGAAAACCTTTAATCGCCGTCACCTTGACCTTTTACAGTCTCCTCGTTATCCTGCGACACATTTTCGTCATTTTCCTCTGCACCTTTCTTGCCTTCCTGGTTCGTCTCCCCCGCCTCCCCCTTCGGTTTCTGTTTCTCAGTCTCCGTCTCTGTCTGCTCAGGTTTGTCAGCATCCGTTTTGTCCGTGGTCACGTCGGGCTTCGGTGCATCCTCTTTTACCACCTCCTGGACGTTGTACTTTCGGTACAATGTATAGTCTTTCACCACACTGATGCAACACACGGCCTTGATGACCTCCACAATGACCGTCAGTTCTGGGTTTGTCAAGTCCACTTTGTTTTTAGGGTTCAGCTTCCCCACAAGACCTGCGGCCGTCATAAACACAAAAAGTCAGTTCAGTTTTACACACTTATCATAGAAAAGGTGAAATTCTGGATTAAATGAGTTCAACACAACCTGCAATGGATTTGATGATCTCGTCTCTCTTGTTGTGGCTGCTGTTTCGGGCCTTGAAGGCGATCTGATAGGTGGCACAGTTTGGGGTTTTGAACCACGGTTCCAAGTACGTGGTCAGGTACTTCACCATATCATCCTGGAACGCCTTGCATGTTCCAGTTACCTGGATTAGATCAAAACGAGGACCATTCAATATTAAACAGATATCAAACTTGTAATATCTTTGACTTGATATCTCAATTATTTTAATACTAGATTGATTGAGTGTTATTTAAATGAACAGAGGAGGTATACTACTAATTAATGTTGCAGTGCTAAATATTTGCCTCTCTGTTTACATTTAGATGTGTTAGTGTTATATTCGAGAAATGTAAAATACTGTGTAATTGTCATCAGCTTGCTCGTGCTAAATTTAGAAACCTATTGGGTTTTGGGTCATTTGAAAGCTAAGCTGTTAAATCCCTCGACCTCTTGAATTATAACATCGTTCTATTCTGTGTGTTAGGTTGACTAATCGTTCAAGCTTCTCACCGGTAGCATCCGAAGAATCACTCGGGACTTTTTCTTCTTGGTGGTGTGGAGATCAGACAGGATGTGATGAACCAACTTGTCAGATTCTAGGATGAAGCGAACAAGTAAACCTATTAAAGCCACATTAAAGAAACATAAAGCTCTAAATATTCTATCAATTAAATGCTTACCCAGATTTTGAGTTTTGATAAAGATGACATTGTTCGCACCGCTGTCCAGAGCCTGGAAGCGTCTCTCTTGTTTTTTCCCGGACGCTTGCAGCTGAGCCACTTCCTTCTTCAGTGCGACGTCAACGTCTTCTTCCTCGGCGTCTTCGTCGCTGCTGCTCCCGGTATTGTCTTGCAACTGTAATCATAGGAGGGTGTCAAACGTCATTAACCCAAAGACATTCAATTTCTGATAATGTAAAACTGGGTAAAGAAGCAATTCCTCACATACAATAAACTGAAATCAGATTATATTTGTAACCTTTTTTGTGGCTTTTAACGTCATTAGATTTGTTGTTGATCGATGGTTACAGTGTTGCATCATATCTAGACTGGAGCCCGATATATCGGTTGGCCGATAATCTCCGGTGATATTAGCCTTTCACAGACATATCGGTATTGGATGATATTTTATGAGCCCGGCCGATAATATCAACCAACTGATTTGAGCCTTTAAATGTGCATTTATGTTTACATTATACATAAAATAGTTATAAGTTCTATGTATTTGTATCCTCAATTTATAGTTATTAATGATAAAGTTCATGATTAAACTAAAATATCAAGCCTCAATTACATGTCATTGTCATAAAGGTTTGATAACTTTGGAATTATTGACAGATTAAAAAAATATATATATCGGCCGATGTATCGGTATCGGGAATCTTGTACTCCAAAATATCGATATATCGGCATTGGCCCCCAAAAATCCATATTGGTCGGACTCTCTCATCCTTTCCCCTCCTCTTGTGATACTGTCACGAAATAAGTAAGTTGAAAAAGGCAAATAAAATTCACAACGCAACCTTTAATGTTCCCACACAGTCACAAGGTGCAGGCCACCTGTACACAGCAGTACGGTTTCGGCAGCGCAACTTTTGGTCCCATTAGCGTAAACCGCGAAGAACCGGAGCGCTTCTTTTACTCACCTTCTCGGCGCCGTAGAGGTTGTCGGCGTACTCGTTGAGCAGGTTGAAGGCCTCCGCGGTGCACTTCCTCTCGTTCATGTTGCATGTGATGAGGATCCCCTCCATGCCCACCTCCAGCTCCCGGGAGCCCTTCCACCGCTTGCCGTGGTGGCCGCCCGCGTACCGCTTCTTGCCCCGCTTCCTCGACTCGTTCTGCGCGGCTGACATGTTGAGCGGGACGAGCTCCTTGTTTTGGTTGCTCCCGCTCCGGCTCTGTGTTAGCCGTTAGCTTAGCGGTGGAGGGTAAACACCAGCGTCCCGAGGTTGATTTTTTTCTTCTTCTTCTTTTAAACTGCGCCAGCTACAACGTGAAAGTCGCGCGACGCTTAAGGTTTAAACCAAAGGTGTGTTTGAGTTTAAACTGTGGCCGCTGCAAGTTTCCGACACACACGTCTAGTTTCGTCACAACATTCGCGGAGAGCACGTTTTTCGGCGGCGCTGTACGGCGAGCGAAGAGGGACAAAAGTCAACCGACATTCTCGCGGTGACAGTCCCACCCGTGGGTTTATGATAAATAAATATCGATACCTATGGGGTAAAGACAGAATGAGTACAGGTTCGAATAAGAATAGAATAAGTCAGCAATTCAGAGTAAGGAGCAAATTACGATATTTATGTAAAACATAAAGGAGATACTCAAGTAAAAAATGACTGTGCTTATTTGATCAAGCACAACTCTTTATTGTTATAATTAACGATTCTAATAATTATGATAAATATTTACCTCAATCTCTAAAGTAATCTTCTTTATGTTGTACTGACCACAATACCATATTTTGTTGCCGTAACACCAAAATTTCCCAGTTTGGAATCAATAAAGTAAATCTCAATTCATGTAAATTCTTTATATTCTTTATTGTAAGTCGCTTTGGACAAAATCGACTGCTACATTAATGTAATGTATATTTGTTTTCATTATTTTGAATATTTTTCAACATTTATATTTTGTATATATTGTATATTTTGTAATGTGTGTTGTGTGATACCTGTTGCCCTAACACTGGAATTTCACAGCTTGCGATCAATAATGCACCTATGTTATCTTATCTATCTATTTCATTCAATTCACACATGATGTACATGACAAATACCCCAAATCCAAATGCATATCTTAAAATGAAAGCTAAATGTTCCAATCTATGCAATTTACAATGATGTGAAGTAGAATAAAAAGTCATTGTTTGCACTGATGGAATTTTCTAACTCATGATCAATGATTAAAATTGGAATCACTAACATTAGTATTTAAAATGATTTTCTATTAAGTAAAGGCATTGATTTGACAGCTGTATGTTATGTACTTCATGTTTGGCAGATGGATATAAAATGTCCTTCATGATCTCCTGGTTAAGGTTAAGGGGAAGCAGTGATTAACCAACAAATCAGGAACAATCTCTGTGAGAAGACATTATACTTTGATTGAAAATGTCTCTGTGAGAATATGACTTGAACCCATGGATCTGGTGCAACTGCTTCTCTTTAACACATTAATAGCTTTTTCTTAGCGTCGGCCTCTGTTGTGGACGACAGCTCAGAGTCGAGTTGATGTGACCGAGTGAAACGGAGCCCACGGCGGCTGGAGAGGCCACAGCGCTTGTGCTCTTCATCAGAGACGACTCCCACTTGAAGAACTCGCATCCCTTCTGGACCCTGCCCCCGCTTCCCGAGCGGCGGACCGGACAGCAGTAAAAACCTCGGCCGTGGTTCGGACCACCGTTGGACACGACCTGCCGCTTGGCACGGCGGCCGCAGCCGCACAGCGGGGATGTGATCCTCTGTCCTCTGTTCATCGTCATAGAAATGGAGGAGCGGCTGGTGCATGATGAGTGTGTGTTGGCTGACGAGGAGCACAGGACACTCTTGGGGGTGTACAGGGAGCTACGCGAGGGCGCCCCAGCCTGTTGTGCTGTGTCAGTGTAGATGGTAAAAGAAGACCAAGGAGTCTCATTGTTCTTTCTGTTATGCATCATGACTGGTTTAGGTTTGGCAAATGAGGTATTAGGTGTGGAGGTCTTTGCTGGGATGAACGGTTTGTGCCCGAGTGGAGAGGGTGTGTTTGTTGTGGCGCTTTTGGGTGCTCCGCCTGACTTCTCTTGGAACTGTAGAGAGGTTCTAAGTCCTGTTTTGGAGAACCAAGTGACCGCCTTAGGTACAACAAAATCTGTATTTGGCCCTGAAGTTGCGGAGTGCTGCTCTATTCCATTTAACTGCTCCGTTCTTCTCTTTTTTGTAAGGACAGAAGTTATGGATAAGCCACTGATTTTCGAGTTGTTTTCAGCACTCGTATTGTCCCTTAATGGGACCCGAAGCCCTATTGAATGCGAATTGTCAGGCTCTTCCTCCAAATAACACCCACTGTCGAAATCTGATACGTACTCGGTGCCACATTCTCCATCACCCTCCAACACCACATCATCATATGAGCCACACCTCTCCTCCATTTCCAACGAAAGCTCTTCACTGTTCTCCTCGTCCACGAGTTCCACCGTCGCTCTGGTTTTTGAGAGCTGTTTTGCGCGTGGTAGACGAGAAAGGTAGCCCAGAGTGGTAGAACACAGAACGAGGCTCTTGTTGCCGTTACTGTGTAGCGTAGAATGATTTACCGTAACCGAGGAGGAAGTGTCAGCGACAGCCGCTGATGTGACGGACATCCTGCCATGTGTCCACAGAGGTGTAGTTGTGCCATTCAGAAGTGTCTTGGGTGAAATCAAGCTCTGATAGATTTGAGCAGAATCTTGAACTGAACCTGAACGTTCCTTCGCGTCCAAATTCACTCCACTCTTCTCTGAACTCGACTTTATTTGACACGATTTAAGAGGAATCTTGGACAATGAGGGTTTGTTTGTGGTGAGTGCATTTTCCTCTTTATTGGTGTTGGGTTTTTCTTTCTTCCCGTCTGATGTTTTGTTTCCGAGCACAGGTCTGACTATTGATGGGGCCTATAGGAAGAAGATGAGAGATTATCAACAACTCATACAATATAACCCATTTCTGATTGAGCTGCCCCTTGAGCTGTATGTTTGATTATGTTGTTCTTCCTTCTTTCCCGATCTACAGAAAGATGTTTTTAAAATTTCTTGTGTGATCAGGTACCACACAAAAAGCAGGGAGATCGTGGTTTATGATTTGCAGCAGTCCACTTTTATATTTGTTTATTTAATATGATTCACAATTAAAAAAAATACAAATAAAATTCTACATTTTAAAATTTCTCTAAATAATCTTCATCCAGGAAGATTGCAGTCATCATCCATAGCAGGTTTTGCTTTTGGAGACACAAGGGTTTTGGTCTTTAGGAGCTGGGATGCATCGTTGGACGACGGCCACTCACCCTCTCAAGGCTTCTAGTGATCTTCATTACACACCCGTCCCTCATCATCCTCGCTGCCAGCTGAGCTGTATTACGGGCATCGTCTAAACCTGAGGAAATAAAAACACAGGATTAGAATTGACTATTTTTCATATAGAATTATTTGAACCAAAGAACATTTGCTCTTCTTTTTTTTATATACCTGAATGTTCTCTCCCTGAAAACTGTATTCCCAGATCTTGTAGCGCCCCATTCAGGCCTTTGGGTTTCCTGTCGTAAAAGAGCTGGAAAATGCAGAAAAGAGATGTATTACAACCTGAGGGTCAAAACGATAAGGCGAGTGATAGAAAATGTTATCAATAAGAATTTGCTTAATGATTTAATCATATATCAAATGACTTCAGCCTCTTAAATTAAAAAAAAAAGTATTTTTTCCCTGCCTAAAATTGAATGTCTGTTGGTGATGGTAACTGAATTTGTCATTACCATAACATAAAATTTTAAGAAAAAAGAAACAATCATGAGAATAACTGGTAGATAAATCGATTACCAAACGTATTATTCAGTCCTAATCACAAGTGAGACAGAGTGAAAGAGAGCAGACGTCAAAAGAGAAAGCGATTGAGTTTCCACTTACTCGGTATGTGCTTCTCAGGTCAATCCAGCTGTTGAGCACATCAGGTTTGTGGAGCTGCTTGCGTTTACACTCGTACTGCAAACAAACTCCAAGATCCCAGTCTGATGCGCAACGCGAATGGTGGCAGAGTGAAAGTGATAAAATCATTGAAATGTCCATATATTTGCCATTGTCAGTAATTCAAATTAAGCGAAAAAAGGTAAAACCAACCATGCAGCGTTTGGTTGCATGTGATGACACGTGTTACATTTGTGTCTACTGATCCAAACAATTCAACTTCCTTGTACATACAAGCGCTTTTATGGCTGAAGACAAAAATGGCCTCTTTGTGTTTTCCAACACAGGAAAGAACCAAGAGCTGGTGAGGAAGCTTAAAGGGTAAGAAATGAAAATGACTTTTACCTGACCATGTGAGGAAAGTACAAAGTTTTTGTGAAGCTGAAGGAGCAGAACACCTCTGTTGTTTGTTGTTGGGAAAGACCACTCCCATCTCGAGCTGCAGGTTTTGCAGCCAGCGACCGAACCGAGAGAGACAGATCTGTAGGGGGATCCCCTCCTCAACTTGCACCTGCAAGACAGAGATGAGGACGTTGTCAGATGTAACGTAAACAGAACTTTTCATCGGTTTACATTTTTCTCTCTCCCTGTGTGCACTAGATACCTGTGTAATCCCGGTCAGCTCGGTGCAGAACCCAGACAGGATGGGATGCTCCTGGGGCTGAACGTACGTGTGAAACTCAGACTCGACTTCCCCCGAGGAGGTGTTGAGCAAGACGGCAGGAAACTCAACTGAGGGAGGGTGGAAAGAAAAGAGGGAGACGTGTAATACGTGTGGAAAAGATAAGTGGTCCAACATGGGGTGAAATAAATCAGCGTGGTACTCACTGACTTCCTGGGTGTAGTTGTTTTTCTCCCTCCAGCAGGTGGACTCGAAGTCGATCACGATCAGGTATGCAAACGTCTGATCTGAAAGATTTCAAGCAGACAGTGTCACACGGCTGCCACCAGAATCATGGACAGTATGTTTTACACATGATTCAATTCAGGCGCATCGCTCACTTGACACCAACGCTCTCTTTGTCCCGGAGGAAGACTGACTCCGCTGCCTCAGTAACCCGAGCTCTCTGGAGCGATGAAGAGATGAATGAAGGAGAAAAAACAAAACTTACAACAGGCCCGATGTTTCTTCAAAGACACCGTCACGCTTAAACAGAAAACAACCATCAAGTTCGTGCTGTGCTTCTTTTTTGCCAGAACTACTTTAAGTTTTTTTGTGAATAAAATGAGAACTGTGATGAACTTTAAAACCTTAGATACGTCACACACACACACAAACACACACACACACACACACACACACACACACTTTCATCGTGTCGTTGTCCTTCATGTTTGTTGTCTTATGTTAAGCTAGTTATCGAGCTAGCGATATTGCGGTAAACCTTACCTGGCGAGTTTCTTTGTCGACATAACTGTTACTTAAACAATATCACAGAGAAAAAAAAGTAAAACCATGAAAATGAAAATGTGAGCAGCAGCTTCTTTAGAAAACGAGTCGCGCTTGTTTTTTTTGAAACGACACATCGATCGTCCTGAGCTCGACTGGTTGTGTCTGCGAGGCATGACGATCTATGGCCGAAACAAGTCGCCGATCTTGGAAAGAACACGGCACTTAACGAGCTACGTATCCGGTTTTACCAAAAATTTTCAAAACAAAAGCATGAACAAGAAATAAAAAAAAAGAAAAGACAATAAAGTGTTTGTCTGTAGAGTTGTATTTTTGTGTTCACCTGTAGACTATGATTTTGACACGGCAAATGTCCTAAATGTAGGTCAAAGTACTGCCTGAAAGACAATACAACAGCCAAGACACGAGTTTACTTTGAAAGTCACAAGTCGGAAGTAGCGCTTGTGTACTTGAGCGTGTTCTCTCCCACTGAAACGTGCAGCGGAGTCTCCAGCCATGCGTCTTTAGCCCCTAACATCGGTGGGAAACTGGATTTGGAGCCAATTGGACCAATGACATCTGGTATTTACGCACACAAAACTCTCGCTCTTGTACCCACACATATACCGAAAAGTAAACATAATGTACCGGCGTTAATGTTTTGGTTTAAAAAAAACCAAAACGCATTTGTTACTTATGTGTGTAGCGTTTCCGGTGTATTACACCAATAATAAACCACCGGACTGACCCCCAGAGAGAAGCTCGACCATTGGACAAGCAGACCAGGAAGCCCTTTAATTCTCAGTTATTATACCACGTCAAAAGTTCATCGCACCACGTGACGCACGCATTGCACCGGCATGAGGCTGTTGAGCAGGAGACGTGTGATTCCAATGGATCCACCTGTAGCTACAGATAAAGCTGAAACTTCTTCTCTACCTGGCAGCTGCAGCACAAATTAAATCAAAGACATTCATTTTTTATCATGACACATGATATGGGTCATAATCATGATGGGATGGAGTGCCCCCCCAAAACAAAACCACTCAGTTTAGGTCGAGCTTTGTTGTAATAACCACTTCTGTTTCATAGTACACAGATCAGAATTTAAAAAAAAAAATCGTCACGTTATTGTAACAAGGTTTACAACATGTTTACAACCTGTCGCAGGATGTTAACTTACTTTTAGTGAGCCAAACAGTTGCCTATGGCTCATACCTTATATCATTTGAACATTTATTCAATACTAATAGTAATGTGAAGGGCTGCAACTAACGATTATTTTTCACTATCAATTAATGTGTTCATTATTTTATCGAACCGACTGGTATCGGTATCTGTGCATCCCTAATATTTAAGAAGCTGAAATCATAGAAATTTGACTTTTCCCCCCCATAAACACTACTTGAAAAGATTACTCAACTATCAAAACAGTCGATTACGGTTATTGTTGCAGTTCTAGTACCTGTAAAAACAAATAGGTCATGTCTCTATGCACACTCTTGTTAGTGTTCCTATTTGTCAGCGGGTGCATTTGGAGAGTTGTTCGCTATCTATTCAAATGAAGTGATTCAAAGCAAAGACTGCTAGCCTGTAATATTATTTCTGAGTTATGTTTTAGTGTTCTGCTCGCTACAGTCGTGCAGATTTCACTTGCTAAATCTGTGTCGTTTATTCCCTTTTTGTATATAAAGTGATTGTTGATCAGTGAGGAGTTGTTGCACGGTTTGAATGTTCGTTCTGATTCTTAAATACTCGTTAATTGAAAATCCTATCACACGATCCCCTGTTGATGCAGGGATCAAAGGCTCAAAGACACACGCCTATGATCTGGCACACACACACTTCCCTATGATCTGGCACACACACACAGTTCCCTATGATCGGGGATCTCATCGCATATAGGTGGTGGTGAATCCTCTCAGGATTTCATTTTCTTCTTCTTTAGGATGATAGCAGACACATATACACATAAACACTTTGCATTTGGCATGCTGTGCTGCATCTAGATAATCGGTCCACACTATGCATCCCTCCTTTTTCTGCACTCTCACCTGAGCACAAATCAAGTGTCCTGGGCCGACGCCCCGAAGAGATTTGTTGCCACACGTATCGATCCAGTACAGTAACATTATATCTCTACACGGAAAAACTTGTTTTTATACCAAGACCTTCTCTCTTTGAAAAGAAAGTGACGCTATATGTAGAATGACATCAGCAATATTAACACAGAAATAGTTTGACTAATAGTTTAGTATAGATATTTCCTGAAAAATAGGAAGAATGTATTATTATTATTATTAAAAGCATGAAAACAGCCTCCTTCAAAATCCATTTTCTTTATTTTTTTTCATAGCCAAAGCAACCAAGTTCTTGAAATACGGTTAAAAAGAATTATGATTTTGAAAAGGCCCTGGGCTCTTCTGACAAATTTCTGACATTTTATAGGCAAATAATTGAAGAAAAAAAAAAGGGCTCCACTGTGTTTTTCAAACCTGTCTTGAAACTTTATAGTCCATAGTTGACAGCCAGACCACATTTCAGATATTTATTTGTATTTTTTCCTGTAGAAACGTCAGCGTGAACATGGAGCCGTCGGCGGCGGCAGCTACGAGCAGCAGAAAGAAAAGAAGGAACAGTTCCCCCGCGGCACACGGGGAGGCCAAGAGGTTTAAAGCCGAGCGGGAAGATGAAGGGGCGACGGCTACGACGGCGGCGGCGGCGTGTGCACTTCCCTCCCGTTTACCGAGGGTCTCTGTACCGCTCGACCGCCTCCAACAGCCGATCACGCTGAACGAGCTGACGGAGCTGCTGCATTTCGCCGCTCTGGGGAGAACGGGCGGCGTCAGTCAGCCCAGGTAAGGACTTTTGTAGCGTGATGTGTAACTTACTTCCAATACAACGTCTCCATGTACACGAGCAAATCTTTAACATATCTAGTTTAAGTCGTCCTCGTCCTTGTCTCCCTGCCAGTTGGTGCCGTCTCCACCACCAGAAGAATGTAAAAGGTGTGAACGTTGTCATCGTGGAGGATCTGAGCCAGAGTCACTTTTACAGACACTACCTCACCCTGCGACACCTCAGGACCAACTACAGCTCTGTGAGTATCCACACAGGTTGTAACTGTTGGGACACGGATTATGATTTTTTTGGATGAGAGACTATTCACAGTGCCATGATTTTGGATTTATCACATCCATACTGTTACAGAGGGTCACCTTCACTCCATCACCTGACAACGTAGCATCCGAAATCTTCAGCAGTGAGGTTCCTAAATCGGACTCCCTTTCCCAACTGCACAAGGAAAACAGTGAATTACCCAAAGGTGAGAAATCTCGTGCGAAGAGAAAATTTCTCTTATTAATCTATAATCCATGAGACTTTCCTTATTTGTGAATGTCTGTGTTAATTTGTGTTCCGCCGCAGCGCTGAAGTATCACCCGGTCATCACCAAGTTTGGGACACAGAGGAGAGGACTGACGGCGTATCTGCTCACCCAGGAGGAGATGGTCGGCTCTCACTACCCCGTCAAAGGTGAATCTCTTTGTGACAAGATCCACATAAAGCCGACTACACCGGAAACGGTAGTTCACGTGTGTGCTTCCACATGAGCGCTTTATATCCGCTCAAAATCTCAGTCTGGGGTTAAAACACGCTCTCCGTGTTCGTCTCTGTCTCCACCTGAACCCTCTCCCTTTTTGTTTTTGTTCCTTCTGCTACAGGGTTGCCAGGTTTTGAGGAGTTTGCGAGCACAGAGAGTGTCGACAGCGTGACCGACAGCAGCCCTCTGTATGGACTTGACTGTGAAATGGTGAGATTCTTAATTCTTCTTAATGCTGCTGCAAACATATCCATGCTTCAGACAATCTTGATGACCAGGGAACATTGTCCAGATTTTTTTCTTCTTCTAACTATACACCAATTTTTACAGCGCCGTCTCTTGTAAAGTGTTATGAATATTCCGCTAGAATTTAAATTTATTTTGAATGTGTTTCATTTTTTTCATATTCTATTTCCTATTTTTAATTTTCATAAATGTATAGTCCATCCTGTCAGGTCAGAATGTACCGTCAGTGATATGAACGCATTTTTAAGGAAAAATACGTCTTTATGTTAGGGAGACATTATCAATTCAAACACACAGCCAGTATAAAAGATGTGCTTGGAAAAAAATGGCCAGTTTTATGAAGTGTGAGACGAGACTTACTTACTATTGACATAATGCTACTTTCAAATATTATTTATGTCACTGGTAATCGGTTATGATAGATATTTACCACCTCACACCAACTGTATTCTGCTTCACCTCTAATTCACCTTCATTATCGTTTGCTGCTTGTCGTGTTGCACTGATTTCTTTGGCCGTCCTCTATATCGAGATTTTGTCAGAACATTGTGTCCGAAGTTATTCCAAGATTTCCACCTCGGTTCCAAGCGGATTCGTTATTGTTTTATCTTTTGTGTTTCAGTGTCTGACAGAAAAGGGAAACGAGCTGACTCGTGTTTCTCTGGTGGACAGCGATGGGAACTGTGTGCTCGACGATCTGGTGAAACCCGAGACCCGCATCCTCAACTACCTCACCAAGTACGCACGCACGCATGCACACACACACGCGCACACGCACACACACACACATGCACGCACATACACACACACACACACGCACACACACAAGCACAAGCTGTTGTGTTATCAATCACCAACATCGCATTTCTATGTTTAGGTTCTCTGGTATCACCGCAGGGATGTTGGGACCAATCACAACCACCCTGGCGGACGTTCAGGCGAAGCTCAAGGCGCTGTTGCCGCGCGACGCCGTTCTGGTCGGGCATTCGCTTAACTCCGACCTCAAGGCTCTGAAAGTGAGTGACCGCCGCGGACGTCTAGTTTCCTGCTCGCAACAGCTTTGAAATTATCATGACACGCTTGGTTTTGGTCTCGTCCTTCTGTGTCTTGTGGCTGTGGAGCTTGTGTGTGTGTGTGTGTGTGTGTGTGTTAAGTAAGAAGACATCATTTTCTTTTCATTTTCTAAATGGATACAGAGGGGTACAAATCTTAACAAAACGAATGTGCAACCCCGGTATCCAAACTTAGACACGTGTCTTTTACGTTTTAATCCGTATTGCGCCTCCGTCCTCGCTGCAGCTGATCCACCGACTGGTGATCGACACCTCGCTGCTCTACAGGAAAGAGTTTGGACAAAGGTTCAAGCTCAAGATCTTGGCAGAGATGATACTGAGGTAAGTTCTCTCTGTGTGTCTGTGGCTCTCCCGCCCACTGCGGCCGATAACTCAGTGTTACACTTTTGTGTCCCAGGAGGCAAATCCAAACTGAAGAGGTGATGGGTCATAATCCCATTGAGGACGCTGTGGCAGCCCTGGAGCTGGCCCAGTACTTTATCAGAACAGGACCTCGTCAGGTAACACACGACATGCACACACACACACACACACACACACACACACACACACACACTGTGTACAACATCTTTTCTGTGTCATTGCCGTCAGGTTGTGGAGAATCATCTGGAGGAGCTGTGGGGATACACGATAGAGGAGGAGTCCACCGAACCACCTGCACCCGAGCCAAGTCACAGGTACATCACCTGTCAGAAAAATGTTTCAGAACTTATTTGAAAACTAATAGAACGACCGTCACACATTGTGGTGCAGTTATATCTGAGAAACTCTCCGTCCTTCTTTCTTGTGCAGGTTTGCTGACATATTGCAGACACTTGGCCGGTCAGTGGCCTTTTCGGGGAAGCGTTCTGATGTAGCCCTGGATCTGTCCAATCAGCAGTGGCACAACTCCGACAAAGAGGTGAGAAGTTTTGGGGGTCAGGGGCCAGTTTTGCTCCCTCCTGGTCTTCAGCTGGTCAAACACTGGCTGAAACCTGACATCAGCCGTGATTTTATACATAAAGTAAACATTCTGGTGCACGTACAGAAGGTTTCATATGGTGTTGCTGATTTACCAATTTACTAGATATTAAAATCCCAAATCCAAGTTACGAAAGTGCCACGTTTTTTTTATGGCAAATCTTTTATGGCATGTTATGGCACGAATTTGAGAGTTAACAATAAAGTCACAACGCAAGGAAAGATGAATTATGATGTTCTTTGGTTGAAGAGATCACCCTCCCCTGAACTCTTCCTCTTCTCCTCCTCCACCTCTGTCGACTGTCTCCTCCCTCACTCCCTCAGATGTTGGCCTCGTTCAGGAGACAGACCAAGTGTCCGTTCCTCTCAGTGCTCCAGTTCTCGTCCTTCTCAGACCACCTGAAGCCGTGTGTTCTTCAGCGGCAGCAGCAGCAGAACCAGAGGGTGAGTCATTCATTGGAGAATGAGTTGATGGAGTATTTTCAATTATTGTGTAATACAGTGATTCCCTTTGAATACCTAGACTGTGTCAGCCCCTTTTTTTAAATGCATCTCATAATAACATTAATTTTTTATCTTAGGGTTTGTAGAACCCAATAATGTAATTATTTCTAATCTCCACCTAACTCCGCCAAAATGTAATAAAACCTGATAGTGTAATAGCTTACCAATAATGTTATAACATGTCTTATTATAATAATAACCAATACATAATGTAAATTAAAAAGACTGATTTATTTGGCTCACCATATTTGACTAACACAAAATGAAAGCTTTGTTAATTTGAAAATAATGACAAATTTACAAAAGCAATGCATTTCCAAAACAGAACACATTATTGGAGTATTGGCCTAGTTATTTCAATATTGCCAAATTATGACATTATTTGGTTCAGCAAAAAACAAGGTTAAAGCAATAATGTATAGTAAAAAAAATATTATTGGTACAGAGACTATTATTTTATTGGTTTAGACATTTCATCACATTATTGGTAGTTATTACATTATCAGGAAATTATTACATTGTGGGCTTTGCAAAAACAAGGTTGACCCAATAATGTACATAGATTATGACATTATCGGTACACAGATTATTACATTATTGGTAAAGACATTGATTACATTATTGAGAAGTTTTTACATAATCTGGTTTTATAACATTATTTTAAGTTGTTAAGTGGAGATTTTTATTAAAAAATATTACATTATTGGGTTCTGCAGGGTTCGCACTCATGTTACATTGTGAAGCTGTGTGCAGCTCTCTTTTCCCCACTGCCTCTCATTCTCTTTCTTTCACACCGAAAACATCCGAAGCACTGAATCCTGTTGGAAACACTGTAATATACTGAACTTTACTGTGTGTGTATTTATCCTGCAGGTGTGTGCCAACCTCCGCGACATGTGTGCAGTATTTGCTGGGCCGTTCCCCGCGGCTTTCACGGCGAAGGAAGTGAAGCGGCTTTTTCGTTGCTGTGGGCCAGTTCGGAAAATCAAAATGCTGAACACAGCTGTGAGGGTATGTCTTTTATAAACTTTTATCTTTTATTAACCGTTGTCGCCACTCACCAAGTGAACATCTGAGCAACTCTGAAGGCGTGGGCCGTTCAACTGGACGATGAGTCACAGTCACAGAAACGCGGTGTTTATTCTGTGTGAGAGAAGATTATCGCTTTGACCCTGGGAGATCATGATCTGCTCTCTCTAGATGTGCTTTATTAATCTCTTATTGTCCTTTTTGACTGTGTTTGGTCTCCAGGTCCATGCAGAGGTAGAGTTCAAGCTGCTCGAGGGAGCTAGGCTGGCTCTAAAAACTCTGAACGGATATAGTTTGCAGGGACAGTCCATCAAGGTAGCTCTACCTTTTGCTTGTGCTTTTTGTTTCTTATAACCCTTTAGAATATATCTATTCCTAAACCTCTTGTAAACTGCTCTATCCTGTTCACTTTCCAGGTGCACAGGCCTGTTAATGAGTCACTGCTGGACCTGGATCTGACTCTTGATGCTTTGGCGAGTGACCCTCTCAACGCCAGTCACCTCTACGCAGTTAAATTAAAGCCCAGTGTCGCCGAGTGCGCCGGCAGCTCGGCAAAGGTCAACGGACGCACATTAGATTCACAGAGACCCGGTGCCACTTCTTCTAAAATCACAAATGGCTTGCACCCCGCCAAAGCGAGCGATGACCTGTCTGAGGAAACCCTCAGAGAGACGTTTGGTCCCTTTGGAGCCGTGGAGATAGTCGTCCTGCCCGCCAAACCCGGAAAACGGGCTACACACGCATACATAAGTGAGCAAAAAAAAAGAGCCACAGTTACACTTTCTCTCGTTCTATTTGTGGGTGATTTTTGCGAAAAGATTGTGAAATTCCCCGACCCTTGCTGTGTGTTCGACAGAGTTTGGGAGTTCAGAGGGCCGACGCGCCGCCCTCAGCTCCTCTGAGCATCTCCGGACAGAGGGCTATGTCATCTGTCCGTCCCTGACTCCGCCCCACTTGCCTTCATGGGTCGCCCTGACAACGACCTCAGTGGTGGCTGAGGGGGATGACGAGGAGAGCACCCACACCAGTTCTCAGGTAAGAAATGGCTAGTAGTCACTCCAGTGGAGAGTCGCCGGGACTTTTCCTTTGGTGCCATCCTCTGGCCCCAGTATTATTAAGAATAATTATCTCCATTTTTCATTCAGCCAAACATTTTCGTTGTCCGGTGTAATGACAATAATGGCCAGTAGGGGGCTGCTACTGTAGCTCTAGTCTTGTTTGCTTGTTGCTTCCCTGTTCTCTTCGCAAACAAACACAACAGCTGTTTGTTAGACGGTCGAACATCATAGTCAATAGATGTTCTGGCTTTCAGTCGCCAGCCTCAGTCAAATTGACCGGCTGAAATGAAAAAGGCTGGAGTACTCTTAATTTAGACCCTGGTTCCTTTTGTGGAAACTCACACGAGTTGCTTCAAAGGTTCCTAGTACCTGGGGAAACTCATCTTGTAATAATTTCATGTAATAATTGAACTAGGACCGGGACCTTAAAAGGCTAGAGGAGAAAAAGATTCCACCCATTACTCTACCACACTGTTCATGGTCAATTTTTTATGCAATGCAATATTGATATTCACTCATATTGCTGGGAGGTAGTGCATCATCCAGCTACGACAACCCACTACCACAGAAGAAAACGATATGCACAATATGTAAATGTGTCATCTGCAGGACCAGGAAGTGGAGCCCATGATGGGGAAGCTGGACCGCCGCCTGGGGAAGCTCTTCAGATTCCTGCCGGACGACACCTTGTCTGTGGTTGTGCTGCTTGGATGCAACAGGTGAGGACTCGTGACAACTGTCTGGGGGGGGGGGGGGGGGGGGGGGGTGGGGGGGATCAAATAACTTCTACCAAGTTGAATATTTCTCAACCATGTCTCTCTCTCCTTTCCACAGTGCCAATGGCCCCCTGCCTGGCTTGTGTTTTATGGAGGTCAAGTCAGGCTCTCGAGGAGAAAAGTGATCCAGCTCAAGAAACAAGCCTGACTAAATATCTTCCGCTCCATCGATTCCTCCTCCCGTGGCTCATCTGAATCAGATGAAATTAATGAAGATTAAAAGAGCAAAACAAATAAAAACATGAACCTTGTTTTAGTAAAACTTCCTTTTCACCAGTCTTGTATTTCTTTACAGAATGATACTTTTGTTTTCTACATGTATGGAAAGTTGAAGTCTAATGCAGTACTCAGTATTGTTGTTTTTTTTTACCTGGAAACAAGCAAAGCTACAAAGTAGACTTTTGGTACAAAATTATTTTCATAAATGTTCACTTTTTTAAATTTTAACTGCTATTGGAAGCTTAGGAGTTTTTAATTAAAAACAGCAGATCTGTAATAAAATCTGCAATCATGTTTTTACTCCAGTTTTCCTTGCTTTTTTGAGAGTTTTGTTTTTATTTATAAATTGCTGTTGTGTTGGATTTAAGGTTTGTAATTTCTATCATGTCGGATGTCTTGTGCTTCCGTTGGATTTTTGTTGTCTGACAATTCTTAACAAAAATCTATTGGTCAGTCTTGACGAGCTTGTTGAGGAGGGCCGGCTAAGTGATCTTTGACCACCATCTTTGAATATAAAATGTATTTGCCTCCATTAATCCTATGAGTCATTTTGTGTGACATTGTCATTATTAGTGTATGATTGATGTTTGGTATGTGTACATGACGACAAGTGAACATGTGAAGACATTTCCTCAAGGTGACACATGGTCATGAAAATGAGACCGACAAGAAAAAAAAATTGAATGAGGAAAATGTTATATGATCCACTACAAAACTTTGTGGTTTTATCCTTTAGAAAACTTTTTCAAAATCAATTGGAATAAGTCTTCTAAAGAACTGAATTGTTTACGGTGCAGTCACTAGCAGATCAGTTTGAAAACAGGTCACAGAAACAGAGATGCTAAGAAACATTCTTTAATTTTTTCCCCCTTTAAAGGAAATATTTAAGGATTTTTTAAACTATCTTATACAAAAATGTTGACGTCTTAACGTTTACACATTTTGCATTAGAACATACAACGGACATTGTTGCAAATTGACACTGTTACAAAACTTTCAACACAAAAAAGGTAAAGAAAAACAATTCTGTACAACACAAGCACCTCATGAAGGGTCAAAATGCCACCAATAATAAATATGAGATTATCATTGATAAGCGTATACATGATTTGATAAAACTGGGGGAGTTGACAGAACGTACATTATTCTTTTTAAAAATGGAAACATTTTGACAGCGTTAAAATATTACGTAACCCTGACAACTACAGGACTTAGATGGATTCACAGGGAGACAGACGATATCTCCCTCACATGCACAAACTCGCACACAACTCACGCTCACAAAATATAAGACTGACTGGAGGTGATGTGTCATTAAAACTGATGATGGAGTCCAAAGTGAAAGCCCAGCTGTGAGTGGCACTCTGATCATATGCGAGAATTTATCAACATTTCTGTCCATAGCTTCTGAGTGAATGAAGTCGGGGGCCACTCCCAGTGATGACCGACCTTACAGGAGGAGAGCGGCCCCCAAGTGCTTAGGGAAAAGACTGAGGAGGAAGCCCGGCCTCTCGCTACCAGACATCTGGAACCTCGAAAAGCGATTTTTTAGATTCGGCCGCTGTACAAGAGAGGGAGACATGTTGAGATAAGATTATCAAGGAGCTCACTTGAGATGCAATAATTAACAAGTGATCATACAGAAATGTAATTGGAACATTTTGAATCGTAGCCTTTTTGCTATGCTAATAGTGATTAACTATCCTGAAAATATGAATATATCGGTCGGGCTAAAAGGAATATCATCTTTCTATAGTTTCATGGGCCATTGATCACACACACCTTCAGACTTCTTCTTCTTGTTCTTTCGACCTTTCCTCGACTGGACCGTTGGGGCCTGTTGCCAGGTGACCGTCCCCTCAGCATCATTGGCTGGATCTGCGCCCTCAGGACTTCCCCCCTCCTCCTCCTCCTCCTCCTCCTCCTCCTCCTCTTCCTCCTCCTGCTCCTCCTCATCAGGGACTGGACTCAGCTCTGCTGAATCTGATGCATCTCTGCAGGGCACAACAACGGTTAAGAGACTTGTATGTCGCGGCCAACGGTAGAACGGCAGCATAAAAATGATCACTTCCATTTTTACTTACGTCTTCAGCCATCCCTCTGACGTCTTGCTCTCGACAGCGTCAGCATTCGCCTGTCCACTTGTATCTGGGGAACACAATGACAACTGGAGTGTGAGAACCGAGATTAGACCTTGAATGGCATGTATGTTTTACCTCAATTCACAGGACTGACAAGGACACGCGTGCAGAAAGATATACAGCGAAATAAGGCCGTGACTGCATTGTGTGTCACACCAGCCATCAAAATCATCCAAAAAAACTAAACTGATTTTTTATAACCAGCAACATATTGAAAAACTTTGAAATTAAGATTAGAGCGAAAATAAAACCCAGAGATCCATCATTGAAATTACATTGTGCTGCAAAATCAAGTTAAAACCCCCAAAAATTCAGAGTGAAAACGATGTTGTCAATCCAGAATGCATGTGACCCATCTGTTCTGGAGCAGGTGGCCATAAATAAAACATAAAATCTGATGGTTAACTTATTCACTCCGCCTCGGTTGTGATGATTATTCAAAATGCCACCTGCCCTCTTCCTCGGGGGGAACTGAATCCCTGTTCCGTGCTTTTCGTTGAGGGGAAACCTGCGTGTATGCAGCAGGAAAAGCACACAAGCATGCATGTGTTCACACACACCATCTTTTTTCATCTTCTTGACGCCCGTGCTGTCCGGGTACGAGTAGTGACTCCACCCGTCAGCGATCAGAGGTTCTCCGCTGCCCTGCTCTCCGTGGACCGGACTGATGCTGCGTTTCCTCAAACCTCTGGAGTAAAAAAAAATTGCCGTATGTAGAGCGGTACAAAAATAATACATGGAGGAAACCCTAGTTAATGGACATACAAAGAATATTATGATCCAGGAGAAAAGTGGTGTACAGCAGGACAGGCGTACCTGGAATATCCGAAACCACTGGAGGTAGTGGATGAGGTGTAGTGTGATTTGACCCAGCCGTCCTCGCCCCAGCTCTTGGGGGTCTGCCCGAGCTTCTCCTTCTCCTGCTGCTTGGCCTTGATGTACTCCGCATACGTCTGGATCCTGTAACTCTCTGCGTAGCGACTGGTGTTCATAGCTGCGGGGAAGAGAGAGGGGAAGAAAGCATTCAGGTCGCATGAGATGGTGGGAGTCCGGTCCAAAAGAAGACGACCTCCACAACTCACCTATCTGCACCTGGTCCGTCTGACTCAGGGACACGAACGCTGACGTGTCATCGATCCATGAAACCTGGATATTCCCTGAGTGTAGAACAGAAGTAGAAAGTGAGTGATACGCTATGACACATACCTTTTTGCAAGCAGAATTTAAAAAAGGCAAAAATCATGTCTCTTACCAAAGGCACTAAAGAGCTGGTAGAGGTCACTAGTCTTCCATTCTTTGGGGAAGGAGACATGCAGGACATGGTCTCTTTTGGGCTGCACTGTGGGAGCAGAAGAGTTTAGCACAAACAAAAAAATAATAAAAGAAAATATAAAAAATGTGAGATGGAGAAGTGGCTTAGTGGTTAATAAAACAATCTGGACACGTAGAAGTGCTGTGCTTCAATATTTTACTCACAGTCTGGTCCTGTGACGTTGAGGTAGGGAATATCTATTATCCTCATCAGGAAAAGCCTGGAGAGCACAAAGTAGAATTATTATAAGCTGTTCTTTTAAAGTATTAAAGGTTTAATAAAATGTCCCAAATAAATTTGAGGGCATCTCCTTACTTGTTGTGGAAAGGCTCGATGAGTTTGGATCGAGCGGAGATGTAAGATTTGGGCGGGGTCAAGAAAGAGCCTGAAAAAGAGTGTTGAGCAGACCGACTTAGGAACGATACAGATTCAGAGGATTTCTATGTTTGCGAGCAGGACCGGTATGATCGTGTTCATACCCAGGTAGTTGGCCATGGAGATGAAACAGAGGCCAGTGATGTAGGCGTCGTAACCCGCCTCGTGGAGCTGCTCCTGGGCCGTGTCGTAACTGAGGAACCCCTCTGCCGTTTCTGGAATAGTGCAGAGGAGGAGGGAAAAAAGAAAGAAAAAAGTGTCAGCAGGATTTTGTACAGTGAAGAATATTTCTGGATTATGTTCATGTATTCCCTCACCAACTTGTGGTGACTTGAAGGGGCTCTCCTTCAACTGCTTCTCCAGCTCTGCCAGAGAGGTGTTGGTGATCAGCTCCTGCAACATACAAAAAAAAGTAAAATATAAATACAAATTTAAAAGATTTAGAGACACAGAATCATGAATGAAATCTGCATGAGGGGGTCAAGCTCCAGATTGCTAAAGGATTTTAATAAGGAACAAATTAAAAATCATAATCTACTTTACTGGTTACTTAAACAAAAGTAAGTTAAAACGTACCTTAAATGGCTGAGTGGAAGCCATCAACTTTGTGTCCATAAGTCTGCAAGTCAATAGGTTAGATAAATTAATAACCCTAAAAAAAAAAAGTAAAGAACATCTGTTGTGAAGACACAAAGTTAGCAGAAGAGTAGCATGTTACCTTGGGAAGACACACATTGTGACCTCTTTAAAGTCTTGAAGATCCTGCAGAAAGAGCGTTGGTATAAATTATGCATTGGTGATATTACTTTGCTTTAAACTGCTACTTTGTGGATTAAAAGAGGCCGAACAGTGAGCAGCCAAAAAGGGTTTATAATATCCATCTCAGGTACGTACCTCTGGAAGGGGGCAGTAGAACTGGTGGATGGTGTGCATCACGTCCAACAGCATGTTGTGGCCGACCACAAGTTTACCCTGTGTATCGGACGTAAAGGGTCACAGGTACAGGTCATGAAGGATAATGCAACTTGAGAAATGTTTTTTCCTGATTCATGAAACATCTCTTTAATATTTTTTTGTGTGGGTTTGTAATTCAAATGACGAGGTGACTCACAGATTTAGAGATGGCGTGGATGACCCTGGAGAATCCGACGGCGTCATTTAGCTCCTCCTGTAGGGGTCGGATGTTAAGATTTAGGTCAGAAAGCTCGAGAAAATTTCATATATATTTTGAGATCGTGACCACAATATTTGACATTAGTCACACCTGCTCCCGCTCCAGTTTCTGCTGCTCCCTCCTCTTCCTCTCGTCGTCGTCTACTCTGCTGACCTGGATGTAACGCTCCTTCTGCCAACACAAAAATCACAGTCACCCTAAAAACAAAACAAACAACAGGAGACAAGATAATCTGAAATAAAAACATGTTCTAACCTTTTCCGTTTCTATGGTTTCCACATGAAGCCCCTTGGGAAACCTGCGGGAGCACGAGTAATGTTAAACCAACACAACCAAACATCAACAACATTAACAGCCAAGTAGTGAGAGACACTCACTTCCAGTTCAGGGTCTGATATATCAGCTTCCTCTGAAACCTGGCAAAGGAATGTAAATACACAGAATGCAGAGATTAAAATACAACAACAAAAAAATCCACATGGTAAATAAAGAAGGTGGATGATTGATTACCCTGTGCATGGCTCTAAGTCAACAGTCTTCTCTGAGCTTGTGAAGAGTGAATCAACTTTCTGTCTACGATATGGAGGAAAAAAAAGCAGAAATGATCAAAACATTCAGGGTGAGACACCGACATAATTGTGAAGCTGTATTTGCTTAAGGTTTCAGGTTGGCAAATCTAATCTACTCATTTCTAACATTTTGAGTCAGTGTCACAGGTGCAGCTTTGTGAAAAGGAGTCAATTTCCCCCCAGCAAACTTCTGAACATCCGACACCAGTCAAATTAGAGATGCAGTGTGTCGCAGGGTCTATTCATTTATAGCAAAGGAATTCTGGAGCATTGTTTCTGGGCTGTGCTCAGTTTACCCCCCCAAGCAAAGGAAAACACCAAATATAGGTGCCATCAGTGTGAGGTGTGCAACAGGAGTATAAATTCATAATAGTACGTTTTAATTGTTAAAACGTAAAGGATCCCCGTCCACACGTTTTAACTCCTGATATACACCTGAAAACTGAATATTCAAGTATCCTCTACTCCGAGGTCGGTTTCTTAAGTAACCTAAGTACTTTTGTTAAAATACTACGAATGAGAAAAAATGTAAAAGCAGGGATTTCTTTTCTTGGTCTGATGTACTAAAAGTAAGTGTCTACAAGGTTTTGACTTCACTGCTGCAAGAAGGGAAGGCATCATGTCCTCCAAACATCTCAGTTTTGAACCGCCCATACTACAACGCTTCCCCTGACCAGCAACGTTTCCAAACTTCCCACTTTAAGGAGCACAAAAACTCCAGGGTGGCGTGGACAGCAGGCGTAAACGTAGCAGTAGTAATGCGTTTTTTTAACGAAAACCACGTATAATGTGGACCTAGCCTGAGTGTGCATGCTTCACTCGCACCTGGACCGTGACACACTTACATCACCCGTTCGATGAAGTCCTTGTGTTCATCGGGTACGTGTGCAGGGCCTTTGGAGGACGACGGGGAGATGTAAGATGGTGTCCCTACGCCGTTGGCGTGCTGGTTCCTCCTCTCCTCGGTCTGCTTCCTCAGCTGGGCTTCCTCGTCTTGATTGAGGTATGGGATTCCTTTGAAAAGCAGAATGTGAAGAGAGCGTATGCGGCTGCATTGGGCCGTGTAGAGTACAAAAGTTGAAAATCTTCATTCTTCTAGTCACCATAGCCATCAGAATTTTATTTCTTTTCTTTCTTTCTTTCTTTTTTTAATTAGCTTGTCCTGACTTGTCTGGCCATCCTGACCTGTAAATAACAGGCAGAAACCATCAGTGGGAGCTGAATGTTCCTTGTGATTCCTGTGGTTTTGTCGTCATAGAAACATAACCCACGCATAGTGCTTTTATCTGATTTAATGCTCTGCCTGCACAGACAAAAACACAATTTGGACACAAGCCTCAACCTCCTAGCTACATGGACATCACAATGGTGAAAATAAAAAGAAGAGAAACCTAATGATCAGGACTTACCCTAACCCTTTGCATAAATGGCAGATTAAAAAGGTTTTTATTTCAAATTGTGACATCCGAGTCGAGAAGAAACTCACCACACACACTCACTACCACCTTATGTAGTAAAAAGTTTGTTGCATGCTGCTATAAACTCAATCAGTTGGTCGTACGATAATGAGAATGGACATGCAGCAATGATCATCGTGGACAGAAGGGCCTTTTGGGTCACACCACTCACCATGACAGAACACCTTGTTGAAGTCAAATCCTTGACTGGCCAAAAAGTCAATACTGGAACTCTGAAATAACAAAGATGATCTTTCAACTTTCAAACAAACAACCTGCCCCTACATTGAAATTATCTTTCACGGCTGACAAAGAAGGAACAACGTTAAACCATCCAACCCGTTTCTAATAAGTCATTTATCTGAGTTGTTCATGAAGACGTGACGCCATCACCCCGAAGAACAACGCCGACTTACTTGACAGATGAACTTTATGTCAGGCGACGTCCTGTTGAATGGCTTCGGGAATATATAAAAATTAAATGTCTTTGTGATATACCTGGAGAGACAAGATATGAAGAAACGGGGGGAAAAAAATGAAGTTAACACGCTTAACGGGATCGCTTCCATTATTAGCACTTGACAAATGACAAAAGTGTTGACAAACGTGTTTGCATAAAACCCCCACAATGGAACCTTGGGATAAATAATTTCGTGACATAGTAAATGATCTGGGGCCCTGAGGCAGTTGCCCCACTTGGTAACACAGCCTTGATTAATTCAGGGGATGGTACAAGAAGTAATTGCCGTTTGTCAGTCTGACAATTCACACACATTTATCTTGCCCAGTTACTGTGTCCAAAAAAACCCAACTGCTCCCCCAGAGGACTCACAATGAGTTGGCTCTCGCTGTATTTATAAAAGAACTGAGTTGGGCTTCAATAAATATATTTTGTTAAATGTTACAAATAAGACAATACATTTTTTGTGGGGTGGAAAGAACCAATTCGTCCCAGAAATTCAGCATTTGCTGAGCAGGGATGACTCACTTTGACTTGGCCTGGTTGTACGTGAATGTACATAATCCAAACTGGAACAGCACAAAGTCCATGGAATGCTGGTGGGCAGAATGAAAAAAGGAGTTTAATGAGATAAAACAAAGACAAAAAACTGCTGCACGCAACCATGGAGGGAAACTGGGATGCACTGGATGTCCGTGCAGGAGTCTCAGCCTCTCCCCCTCGGGTGCACGTTTGTAGAGCTGCAACAGCTAAACAGTTACTAAACTAATCGGCAACTATTTTGATAATCGTTTAATCGCTATACATAGTTTTTAATGGAGATAAGTCAACATTCTCAGATTTCAGCGTCTTAAATGTGAATATTCTCTGGTTTCTTCGCTCCTCTGTGGCAGCAAAACTAAATATCTTCGGTGTGTGGACAAAACAAAACGTCAGAGAGGCGAGTTAGGGTTCAGTGTCTTGCCCAAGGACACAACGGCGTGAAGCCGGGATTGGCACTGCCAACCCTCGAGTCGGTGGCCGAACGACTCCACGTCCTGAGCCGCAGCCGCCCCCTATATATATATATATATATATATATATATATATATTGTGCGTCGGTTTATTCTGGACAACACAACATCTGTCTCGCCCATGTGTCCATCCAGGAAGAGGCTTCCGTCCTACGGTGCGCCTCCTGAGCTTTCCTCCATTTATGGTGTTTTTTTCTTCTAGGGAGAGTTCCCTTATTTTATTGGAGGCTCTCCAATAAATATATGGAAACATGCTGCACATATACTTTCTAATTTGTGATATGGGGGGGGGGTGCAGAAAGCAATGAACCCCCTGACCTTTTTGAGCTTCGTGTATCTCTCCTCTGGCGTGTCCAGTCCGTTGGTTAGTGCACTGACATTAGGACCGTCGCTTATCCCTAAAAAACAACAACAACAACAACACAAAGTCACATTTTGCAGGAGCATTTCCCCCCCCCCCAGGTACGAATACATCTGCTCACACTCATTACACGCTTACCTGAGAATTCTCCATCGATGGCGAGGAAGTCCGCCTCCTCCAACGCGCTGCACACCGCGTTCAAACTCTCTTTAAAATCTGTGGGCGGCGGAGAGGTGGAGGAGAAGAGCGCACTGGGGGGTTAGTGTGCGCGATGCGCAGCGCCTGCTAAGCCCGCGGAGGGGGCACACGAGCCCGCACACGAGCCCGCAGCCGCGCTCGTCGCCGCCTCGCCGCCACCTTCCCTTCACCTAGCTAGCTAGTTAGTTAGCGCGCTAGCCGGCTAGTTAGCACAAACACACAGAATTACGGAGCCGCGCGCATTTTGCAAACATATCTCATGTCACGACTCCGTCGTTCGTCCGCGTGATGCACGGGGCAAACCAGAGAAACACACGTGTGGGAAAGTGCGGCTGGCTACTTACTTCTCCGTGTCACCTCCATCCCTGCACAATGACTGAACCCGGCTGACAGCTAACGCCACCTAGCCTCCGTCTACTGGCTTTAAACCGTCCCACAAACACTTCCGGGCCGCGCGAGGCCAGCTGCCGCCGCCGCCGAGAAAAACCCCGGTGCGAATTTATTATTGAAAGTTATTTTTAAAATACACGTATTTAAAAAGTAAAGCGTGAGAGTTCATTGTTTTTAAAACAACTGGTGCCGTAATAAAATAATCCGAATACAATTGTGTTCATTCATATGAATAAATCGGGTGATTTATTACAGTAATTTCATAGCAGATAAGATAAGATGTACCTTTATTCGTCCCACAATGGGGAAATTGGGGCATTACAGCAGCAAGGTGGACAGAAGAATACAGGAAGAAATTTAAAAAAGCAGTAGGTATCTGCAAAATATAACAGAAAATGTAAAAAAAATAACTGATATAAATACTATAGTAGCAATTGTACAGTAGCCATATTTACACATGTGAATAAATATAGATATTGCACAGTTAGTTATTGCACTTTAAGTGTACCAGTGAATTATTTGAGAAGAATGACAGAAGTGGATTTTCCCAAGTAAAAAAGTATTTGTACTTAATTTAACTCTTTTCCTGCCACTTCTACTCCACTACATCCCAGAAGGAAATGATTTTTGCTCCACTACATTCATCTGACAGTTCCAGTTACATTACACATTTCTTTCAAATGTATATTTTGTGTCCATTTCTTCTTTCACTTATTATTTTTGATTGAGTTATTGTTGTTGTTTTTAACATGCAAACCACACACACACACACACACACACACACACACACACACACACACACACACGCACAAACACACACACACAACCACACCATTGTTGTTGCTCTACTGTATGACTCTTTGTTTTTGTTTTCTTATCTACTGTATTGTACATAATATAATAGGTTTATGCTTATTCATTTTTGCTCAGCTTTCTTTATGTTACCTCCTGGAAATAGTTATTGTCTCAGTTGGTTCACCGAAGAGGCCGAAATAGAATTACTTACACTGTTTGTGTGCCCAAAATTATTGATACAATGCATTTGCCTTCCAACAGTTAGCTGGAAACTGCAAACAGTTTGACAACTGGGCAAGAAAACCAACCGGAAACAATACCAAATCCACAAAAGCTGTCTCCCAAAAGACAAAAGAGCATATTTTGTGAATCTTAAGATGGCTCGGAATTATTTCTCCTACTTTGAGTTTAGAAAGAAGTGTCTCTGAAGTCAGTCTGGTAAAGCAGCTGCCACTGAGTTTTTTTTTTTTTTTAAGAGACAGAGCAATGCCTATAATTATTATCTACTTGTTGCATTGCATGATGAATACAAAAACAAAAATCTTTTTCTGGAGAGAATGTCTTTGCATTGGAAGCAGGGGTGAGACGTTCCCTCCATTGAAATGCAAAGATGACATTTCAAAAAGTGTCATTTCAGATTTACTGCCGCTATGTTCTCCCACACGCTCACACAAGGGTGAAAACTCTGATGTATTACTAAAAAAACACACACTCAGACTCAGGTTAGTCATACATTGATGACTCGTGAAGTGGTTTTAAAAGTCCGTCAAGGCTGCGAACAGAAATGTCACCTCTGCGCCAAACTTGAACAAAAGTCTCCATTTCTGAGAGGTAGAAAAAAATATTATAGCCTGAAAGGTTTCCCCCCCCCCCCCCCCCCATACTTTTCACCATCAGACATCTGTGAGCTTGCTCTAGCTCGACTCAACCTGCTCCATATCAATCTCAGGAAATCAGTTTCTTTTCTTGAGTGGGGAAATTTGTAATATTGAGAGAATGTGATTTAAAAAAACACCAACATTTGGGGGGCATTTCAAGAGACAGATTTTGTAAAGTCTGATTCAAAACAATACCGACATGCCCGCATTGTGTTTATACTGTGCTAGTTTTTGGTCCCTGCAATTACTCCTTCTGGTCATACTGGCCGAACACAGAAATCTCTTCCTGAAGCAACGTCAGTGTACCCCCACAGTCCTTATTCTGTGCCGAAAGACGTTGTAAAGTTCAGATGAACTCAGTAATCTGAGTCATATAAACACTTGGATAACTAATACTTAGAGACTGCGAGTTAAAAGTTTGAGTTAAATTGAGTTTTTGTCGCAATCCTTCGGCTGCGGCTTGGCGAGGAAACACTGTCTGAGTTCATTTCATTCAAAAGTCCCAAAAAAATACCCACTTTATTTGATGGAGCCTCTTAAATCGATTTTAAAAGTAATTTTACTAAGGATGAGAATTGTGGATTCTGACCCCACACTGCTTTGGGAATAGAGAGGGAAAGCAAAAAAACCCGAAAATCACCTCTTTGAGACATGTACAACAGTCGGTGAACGTCCCCACTTACTGTCTTCAGTTCAGGAGTGTCTTCATTATGTTGCCAAATGATCTGAAGATGTTTAGTTATGGGACCCGTGCAGTTGTGACAGTGTTCTCAGATCTGTCGCTGAGCTTCAATATGGATCGTAGCTGACGGAACCGGCGCACTGTGAATTCCACATGAGCCAAAAAAAAAACGCGAGGAGGCCCAACTTCAAAACATGTGGCGCTTTCCTCTAACGGACTAGTGACAGTAGAGGGATGACGGGAGATGGGAGGAGAGAGAGCGAGTGATGGGGAGAGACACGCAGCGACGAAGGTCCCCGGCCGGGACGCGGACTGATGATGAGAGAACACAAACTATGGCCTCTCGGCATGAAGGTCAGTGCTGTGCAAGTACCACATGTGTGTGAATCATATGTTAAGTAATATTATGTGTGACCTCAGGGCAACAAATAAGCTTTGTGCAGGGGTGTATCTACCCACATTTCTGTCAATCCACACATGACAGCATCATCATATTTCGCTTGGACTCTATGAAGGTAAATATGTTGCAAAATGCAAGCGCTTGAAGACTGGATTTGCGAACCTGTAGACCTGTGCTTATCGTCTCTTCACGAAAACTGGGGGGATTGTAAAAATGGGCGTTTTGGGCAGATATTTCTTTGTCAGGCGCACGTGCAGTTAAATCAATACACTCATTTGTACTTAAGATGGTTTTTGCCGTTACAAGAATATCCATTTAGAGACCCCCGCCCCGTTTCCTTAAGATGACTTCTACATCCATTTTTATAATCTGTCCCTGTCAACACTGTGCTTATAAAAGAAACAAAAAACAAATCCATCAACTTCATAAATCGTCTTTTCTTCCACAGGAGGGGGCTGTACTCCACAATTTCAGGGTTGGGTTGTGTTCTAGAGAGTCCCTCCTCTCGTCCTTTTGACACACATGCACACACAGACACAGTCGTACCTCCGTGACTTCTGAGGACATATACGTTGACTTGGATCCGTTTTGCTCGAGACGTGGTGTCTGACCATAACCCTTTCATGTGTCCTCACCTTAAAATGTAATGATTCCTGTTATAGGGAATTGCTTTTTGTCCCCGTGAAGACCGCAAGTCCCCATAATGTCGCTGTGGGAGTATTTCTTTGGACATGTAGACGCTTGAGTTCACTGTAAAAAGCTCTCCACTCCCCCTTTTCCCACCAAAGCACGTCAAACCTTTTTACAGTCGGAGGTAGCGCAACAGGGAAGTGAATGAAAGAAAGGCAGAGAGGGGGCGGGAACTCAATTCATGGAGAGTGAAAAAATAATAAGACGACCAAAGGGAGACCATCAGCATCTGTCAAGTGAACGTGTCCCTGTGTGTGTGTGTGTGTGTGTGTGTGTGTGTGTGTGTGTGCTGTCTGTTCGGACGTCTCCACACACAGCCCTTTTAGAGCAGACAAACACATTGCCGAGAGGCCACCAGGGATGGAAGAGGCAAAGAAGGGGAAACATGTTAGTGAAAAGAAACAATCGGTGAGGCCGCTGGAAGGTCAAGCAGGACGGGAGGACGGAGATTAATAATCCAGAAGGAATAATCCAGCTCCTTAGGACTGAAGGAGCTGTGCAGGTGGGAGAAAAGGAAGAAAGCCAGGGTCTAGTTGTACTGTGACAGTTAGTGGTTCAATAAACATATTCTCGGCTGTCACACACATAAAAGTGTACACACACACACACACACACACACACACACACACACACACAGGGAGGTGCTCCCGTTTTTATAAACTGCTCAGACAGTCGTGTTATTGCTCTCCTAATCATGCGTGAGATTAGGTGGCAACACACAAGCCAATACCTGATGTTGACACGTCGTATGCCATTTTCATCTCACACGGGCACACACACACACACACACACACACACACAGACACACACACACACACACACACACACACACACACACACACACACACACACACACACGTGTGCACTCTCTGTTTTCGCTGGTCCTCCTATAAAGAGGAACTGAATTCGCTTTCAGGCCAAACAGAGAAAATGGCTGATACGGTTTATCACTTTATAAATGTAGGATGAAGAACCTACCATAGCTTTGAAAGGGATAAAAAAAAAGAGTTTTTCAGAGTTGTGCGAGTGTAACAGATAAGCAAGAACAAAGACTAAATTGATGGCAATTTAGGGAGCGGAGCTTTGCCGGCTGGCTCTCCCTGGTCTGGTTCTTTGTTTAAAAAGAGCTTGTGGGAGGATGAGGGCTTTGACTCGGATGAGAAGAGGAGCTGGAGTGAATCTCAGCTGGGAGACGAGACGGAGGACGTCGCACTCCCAGAGGTGAGGCTCGTGGAATTGGCACCAACTGTTTCCCACCGCCGATGTTCAGAAGAGGCTCCATTTATCATATTTTGGACTTTTGAATAGACGACACATGCTGCTACACTTCTGAAACCCGCAGAGTTTCAGAGTTCCCATTTATTGGCCGTGGAGGCGACGGAAAAAACTCAAACCAAACACAAATTGTATGAACAGTGTCGGAATCCAAATACGTGTCGGCGACGAGGGGCCTGAGGAATTCAACGCGAGGATAATGGGGAGACTCAACCTTTAGACAAATTTACCAACTTTAAAATTGACTTGCAATTGAATAAAAAAACCCGCTAATGCATAGGATTTTAAAGTTGCACTCATTAATATAGTTAATATTAACAAAGCATCAAATGACATTGCTCTTATTGGGGAGGAACTTCCACACATATTAACAACTGACTTTGCAGTTTCCCGCGGCTCTACGGAGCATTTTAGCATCTTTGAGCTCGGCGTTCTTGCAATTTGACCGTCTTTGATCCATTTTCATAACTCTCATCAGCATTTTAACCCAGATGCAGCAGGCAGCTGTTTTTCAGTTGAACAAAAGGAAAAGAAGAGATAATCCACCGTGCACTCACTTCCCAGCCGGTGAACATTTAGCAGCTACAGAGCCGGATCTGAAGAGGACAGTGGATCACAAACCTGACTCCATATGGACGTGCAATGTTCTGCACGTCTGCTGGATACGTCGATTAAGAACATTCATATTCACTATTTCAGCTTTGTGAAGGGATCTAAGGGGTTTTCTTATGTTTACAGCACGTGCACCGCCCCCAAAAACGAAATGATCGCATGTTAAATTTTTATTTTTTTGGAAACTTGACCTCTGCAAAAACAATTGTCTTTATCAAGTTTTTAACTTAAACTTCAAACTCCGCGCTTCGAGATGGATTCCTCTGCCTCCGCTCTGACCCTGAACTCGGGATGTTGGCTCGTGTCAGAACTGCAGACATCAGATTTTATCTCTTGCGTGTTTGTAATGACACAGGGAATGATAAAAAAAATATTCTTCATAAAACCGATTCAGACATTTCCAGTACCAAATCAGATTGGTGGCAATGTGAGTTCAGTCATGCCAGGTACAATGAGGTGTCACAAGCGTTTGGCTCCATTGCTTGTAAAGCACTCAAAGTGATACCTGTATAACGCGGCCGCACGGAGAATGTGTTTGCGACGTCAAGGCCAAATTAAGAGCCTTTAAACTATAAAAGCCGGAAGATGTGGCTGGATAACATTTTAACAAGGAGCATTGACACGACAAACTATGAGCCATTTTAGTCGTGCGGTGACACCGTACGAGCATTATTGGGCCACTTTTCATGATGGTTATTTGGCCTTGACGACAGCCAGCGTTACATATGAAACACAGTTATCAACGTGGGGATGTTATTGACTGCATCGTCTGACAAAGCCCAAACATACACAGAATTTTACATGCACACACGCACGCACACACAGAGCTGACCATTGCTCGATGATAATCACAGCCTGTGATGGCACTCACTGCCAGTGCAATTTTATGAACCACTTCCAATTTCCCAGGCCTCTGACTCTGCAAGATAGAGGCGCAGTTTTCTGAAAAAAAAAACCTGCCCGGTTTCATGCTCATTCCAATGTCCAACAATATCTCCCCGCTGCACGACGCGAGACGACAGATAGAGGGCAAGAAAAATATACGAACATATTGAAAAACGCCAGTGCTCCGAACCTATGATTACAATAATTTTGAACGTCAATGACGCATTTGGTTAGACTGTCTTTCGTCTGTATTTGTAGCTCATAACTTTTTAGTTTTTAAAAAAAAAAAAAAAAGTCTAATCAACATTTGTCCGCAGCAACACATTGTAAACTGCACAGATCTCAGCTTCAAAAACGTACTCATCACTCGGGGGGACACGGAGGCATTTTTCTAAAAAAAAAATCCAGCTCACCTGCTTTCAGTAGAGTGTCAGGTTCAAAAGGATGTTTTTGAAAAGAAAAAGATGACTGTTTCACACCCTGGCTCTAACGCTAAAGTTTAAATGGACTGCTTGTCCCCAAACTATTTCTGCAGAGACCAATAAAAAAGAACTTTCGTGCAATTTGAGCGAAGAGCATATAACTTATTTGGCCTTGGATATATCGTTTTGGATTTAGGAGCCTTCTCACAGCATATTTGGAAAATGATGATTATGGCAATACATTAAACGGTCGCACCTCGTGTCAAGGGAACATCATTTTTTCCAGCAACACAACAATGTCAGCTCAGACAAATCTCCCACCGTGTGGGATCTCAGACTAGCGGCCGGAGGGAAACTCACGGACGCTCGCTGCCGTTCGCATTGGCCCCCATTGGCGGTCGTTCTGTCCAATCGCTGCTTTGCGCAAATCTCACTTTGATATGCCCTTTCTGTGGCTATATATGGGAGTTGATTCATGCACAGGAGTAGCCCATGCATCATTTAGTGGCTGGATTTCTGTATGTGACGTAAAAGGCCATAAAAACTCCATGAGTCACGGCCTGATCAAGGGATAAATATGTCAAGGAGTTAACGTGGGCAATTTCTTTGAATTAGATTGATGTGAGATTATGGTTCTCCATTCAAACACGGTCACGTTTTCCATAACACGTTCACATTGTGGAGATGGATGAAAGCCAAATAATCATTGAGAATAAACCTTACTGTAATGAAGACACAGGTTGCGGGCATGATTCTTTTTTTCTTTTTTTTAATGATGCTTACGCACTTATGCTCGTGTGGCATATGCTCATAGGCGTGATGGTGCTCAATTATCTTCAACAGGTGCATGGGCCAGAGCGTGAGAGCGACGGCAACATGAAAACACCCTGCATTATTTATCGGGGAACCAGTTGCTGCAGAGGGCGCTGTGCGAATACACACACGCGAGTACAGTATGGATGAGCACCTGCCCACTCTGCATCAGTCAGGCCCTCAGGTAAGTTGAGGAAAGCCATTCACTTCGATATCAGGCAATTCATCAGTAAGATATATATATATATATATACATACACATAGATTCCTTCAAATATTTCCTAAAATAGCAATGAAAAGAGATATGAGCTATGTGCAAGATTGCTCATAAATCTTTCAAACGCGATGTTTTTTTTTCCCCCCCTCCAGCAAACCTCCTCTCTCACTCTGTCAAACCTCTCCGCTTTGGTATTGATTTTGATTCATTTATTATGAAACGACACTTTTTTCTCTCCTTCATTTGTTCCGTCGCAATCCGTGTCCTCAAAGTGTCACCGGCTGAAAAAGTGGTGAAAAAGATATTTCTGCATGGTGGTGTTTGGTGGTCCCGCTGCGGCTGCCTCTGGGGTAGGAATGAGTTTACAGCTTGGGATGTTCCTGTTGGGCTATAGATAGGGGGGGGGGGGGGGGGCTATCCAAGTTAAAAGGCCCCAGTCCATTTTTTAACTTTATTTCCTCTCTGGAAATAGCCGTCAATGAGCACAAGATGTCTGGAACCAGACAGCCGGTCCATTACAATTTTGATGAACAAGTAGCAGACGTATGCTGCTTGGTGCCTTGTTCAATGGCAACAACATGCAACCGCCCCCCCCCCCCCCCCCCAGTAAATGCTGTTCTTTATAAAACTGTTTCGTACTATCCGGTGCACTACAGATCACAACGGAGAGTTCTGAGGTGCCTCCAATGGAGTTAAAGGTTTAACAACAGCATCGGCATTTCAGAGTCGCCAATTAACAATGACTTCACAAAGAAGCAGAAGTAACAAAAGAACAACAATAAATGAGTCCAAATCCGAGACGACAAATAAAAAACCGTACGTCATCGTTGGAGCAGCGTCGCTGCTGCTCTTCACGGCCGTAATTCTTCTTTCTTTCTATTTGCGACGCTGCTCATGGGGGGGCAGTCGGTGCAGGAACAGTACGGAGAACGGTTTATTGGTGACAGTCGAGAGCGACCCTGCCAACGCAGGAGAGGGAAACACATAAAAACACATAAAGGCACAAGAAGAAATCATTCAGCCAACGTTTTCCCGCCCCCGATCCCGTTTCATTATTTTCACCACAACGGAGATAAAGAGCAGTTTCTGTCAGTGTAGAGTAGAGAATACATACAAATGGGCTCATCCGTCTGTGTTTGTGATGGAAAGTGAGAGGGAAGAGAGGAGAGAATTTATGGTAAATCACACACACGCACGCACACACACACACACGCACACACACACACACACACACACACACACACACACTAGGGTTAATCTAATTTGTCCTTGTGTCGGGGGGAGGATTCTGAGGTGGCTTAAATTCAGCCTTGAAGGGAAAGAGAGGCGACAATGGTGGAATGAATGACGAGAGACAGAGAGAGAAGTGAGAAAAAGAAATGAGAAATTATTAGAGGGAGGTCATGTGAGGGTTTGGGGCTGTTCTCATCTTATTATTTGGCAATGGCAGGCATGCACACACACACACACATATACACACACACACACACACACTCCTACACACACACACACACACACACACACACACTCCAATCCTGCACATACACACATTTATGTCCATTCTCTCATCTGTTCTGAACAAATCAGCGGTTGGTGTTATTTTGTCGTGTCTTTGCTCTGTGCAGCGTGTCTATGTATGTTGTGTGTATTTAAATGACTTGTGTGTGTGTGTGTGTGTGTGTGTGTGTGTGTGTGTGTGTGAGTGTGTGAATGTGCGATCATGCATGTATAAAGAGTTTATTACACATGCCCAAGAGATGGATTGATTATGGGCTGTAAACTGACACCCGACACATCACGGCCTTGACTTGAAGTATCAGACAGACACAGGAAATGAGATTGTGTGTCACAGAACTGCACACATGCCATAACACACACACACACACACACACACACACACACACGCACAGTAGAGCAAAAAAAATCATATACTCTCATTCATATCTGAGACATGAAATTCAACGCTCGCTCATTAAAATCACTGTCAGAAATGTAATACGATATATAAGAGCAGAAATATGTCATTTCATAGTGGGGTGTAAAACGGGGGGAAATTATCTCGGGATGAGAAATATGTTTGTGTGTGTGCGTGTGCACGCATATATTTCAACTTCTATGACAGAAACTTGTGCAATTTGTCCACTCCCATTCACACTTTTGGTGATCGCCTAAACAATTTCCTGAGTTTTAATTAGAGCTCGCTACATTTGCTGTAAAGCTTCTTTTGGTCTCCCTGTGAATTTAATCCATTTTGTCCCCCGCTGCTTGTTAACAATGGTTTGCACCATTTTGTTCAAGTGAAGGCCTATAGCATGGATCTTTTCACAGCCAACCATTTTAGAAGGGACGAAAAGGAAATCTTTTTTAAATGAAATCCCAGCTTTGGTGAGGATTTCTCTTGGCTCACCAGAGCCACTCAAGATGCTACTCAGAGTGTGAATAAAGTGAAAGCAAAGGAAACCATTTGCATTGAAAAAAAAGTAATTGCAGACACCCTCTCTAAACCAAATATGATTCAACATTTGAATATTTTCCATCTAATTTACCTGCCGCTTGGTGTGTCAATTTCTGTATTTGGCAATGATATCCAGCTAAGAACAGTTTAAATAAAACTGCCCACGACGAACAGCATAATGTGCCCCACATTCAGTTCTTCTTCTTCTGATTTATCTCAATCATATAGATCTGTAGGTTTCCTGAAACAGATTCCTTATGAATGAACAAGCCGCTAAATCCGTCGTAAACTGGAAGATCATAATCCGTGTTTGAGGAGCACTCAACAAATGAGTTGTGTACAAGGTGCATGAATAATAAAAGTGGCAAAACAAAAAAAAAGGTATACAGATAAATTAGAAACAAATATTAAGAGAAAACAATATAGATGCAGGTGATGAGGATACTCACCACGGCACAGTAGCAAACCAAGGTGAAGGAGGCGATGAATGAGACTAGGGGTGCGGTCGAATTGTCGAATTTGCTTTGGAAGTTTCCTAAATTCCCTTAAGTGACCCGGAAGTATTTGATCGGCAGCAACGAGTTGGATTTGTCGGAGCAGCGCTGTCGGCTTTTCCTATGTCCTATCAGTCCTCCTTTACACCTTTCCTTGACCCATTGAGGTTTTCCACTAAGGTCAAGGAAGAGTAGATAGGAATAATAGGAAGGACAATTCAACAACACCCCTGGTTCAGATCTTAAAGTTATGGTTCAATTCATTATGACAATACTGCAGTTAGTCAGCAGAGGGCGATCCAGATGATTTGACTTCACTTTTGAGGAGCTGTCATGTCGTCCACCTTTAGATACAGTCTATGGGCCAGACTAATATAATTCTTAAGATAAGCAGAATAATCCATATGACCATCATGCTTGTTGTGTTGCGTGATATTATTGCTTCGTTTCAGAGGACTGTAAACCGAACACCTATATTCATAGATATGCATGACACGAAAAAGTGGTGGTGAAAGTGAGAGCTGCCGAAGACTGGGAAGCCGAGCAGTCCGCGGCAGAAGCACTACATCTTCAAACGAGATTATAAATAGAGGGAGATCACAAGGCAGATGGGCGCCATTACAACCTTGCATAGAGAAGTGCAGGAATTTAAAGATGCTTCAGTTCAAGACTGCACTAAAATCATGTTGGCGCTAACATCAAGGCCGGAGGATGAAGCTGGGGAACTGATGATGTGGGTGAAATCCACAAACTGGACTCCTGAAGACTTTCATACATCCTAATTGTGCGAAACATTGGTACGAATCAAATGTATCACAAAACAAGTGAAATTGCCTCCGCAGCCCAACGATTAAATCAATGCGTCTTCTCGTCCAACGGGCACACAACCTCACAGCTTGGACCAATAATAGACACGCTGACCTGGGCTGGAGGCCCGAACCTCGCTTAATTATTACGGCACTCATGCCTCATGGAGCAGGCTGAACTGTAGCCTGTGAGCAAACACACTCAAAGAGCAATTTTATTCTAGCCCATATATCCTCCCCTTGACATTAATAGCACGAGCTGTTGCACACGCTGTGTACTATGTGCACATAAATGCTCTTTCTGTTTCTCTGTTCCGCACATGCACACTGACACTGTGTATGCACAGAATCCCATCGTGTGATAAAGAGAGCTGTGAATGATCGGAGGTCAACCGCCCATCTTCAGGAAGATTAAATCCTGTCTAGTGATTTTCCGAGATTACTCCTGTTGGCAAACGTTAATGTATGCAGGAATTCCACATGGTATTATGGTATTATTATTATAATTATGTTGTTGTTGAGAGTTAACCTCCTTAGGAATAAGATCAGACTAAAAGCCCCAGTGTGTAATTTTTACACACTGCTGCATCTGGTGGAAAAGTTGCAAACCGCAACCAACCGAGCACCCGACAGGGGACACTTTATGGCGGCGCACCGCTGATTCCATTTCCGTTCCGCCAGCGTCCGAAAATTCAACGCGAATGCGACGTATTCCGGACCGTTTTGTGCAACAACCGTATTCAACACGACGCAGCAAACATGGCGAGTCCACCTCGTTTAACTATGTTTAACTCATTCAAAGTTGACGATAAAAACATTGTGATTATACATATATGAACACATAGTTCGGGACAATATATTAAATTCCTGTGAATAAGTTCTTCTGAATATTACCCACTGTAGCTTTAAGCATTCATTAATATGCTGGTACAACAGGAACTTAATGGAGGTACAGTCCTTAAATTGACAATAAATAATATCAGTATGATTGCAGTAACCTGGAAAATAAAGGAAACCATCGACTGTCAGAATTCTTACGGACTGTTGCAAAGTTTTAGTCGAGTGCAGTACTCGCGTTCCTCAAATGCTATTTTGGTTTTCCCTTTGCCCACAGCAGCTGCCCACCTTCAGAGCAGCCGTCACAGCGGTTTGTAAACTGGAGCGCGTGCGGTGCCACACGTGAGGCGATATGTGCAGGGGATGAATCTAATAAAACTTTGAATTTCTGTAGACTTGCCAAGCAGAGGGAGAAATGTGAGAGCCGCTTCACGCGCCGATATGCAAATGTGCTGCTTTTGAGTGTCAACGTGTCAAAGGAAGTCCCAGTCGGTGTGGGGGGGGGGAAATTGCAAGAGGAACGAAATCGTCAGAGGTCTTTTAGGCCGGGCGGCAGAATCCAACTGTGCAGCTGCTCTGCCGTTGGAGGGAACACATCAGTTGATGCTCAGTGGAGCTGAGGAAAAAAATACTTTAGTTACACAGGAAAAATGAAATTACCATTTGCCCGACGATGAGTGCTGGTAATGATATAACGACGCTTTCAGCATGAGGCTCCGGCATTTTATGAGACACATTTGAACCGCTGCTAATGTCACATCATTACGGCACAATGCAAATGGGTCGTACGTATATTGTATGTAATGTCATGCAAATGGAAAACGGACTTACTCGCTTACCTTTTGAATATTTAAACCCGCATAGCTTGGCCCCTATGAATAGAACACTGAGAAAAAATATCACCTTTTGAATTGATCGCAGATATACGGAGCAAAATCACCACATCTCTCCCGAACCTTTAATAATCCGGCAGCGTGATCATCCTATAGATATGTTCCACTGCAGAGATGGAATGGATGTGAATGCAGTTTTGTTTGTGCTCCCCCACAATAATGAAAAAAACCAACAACATTTCTCTGGCAAAAACATATTTCCAATAAAAGTTGTTTGAGAGCCACAAATGAAATTTCACGGCGACCAACTCCGAGGCATCATTTTAAAAGGTTGAGGGAATCAAACCGAAAACTAGAATGGCACCCGTGGCTGAACAGTCCTTCACGTGATTGTTTGGATCATATGGTAGAAATATCAAAGAAAAAGGGAAAGTCTTCTGATTTATTTAGTCATAAAACATGGTTGAAAATAGAAAAACTTAAGAAAAAAACAATCCTTATCTGCATCCATAACAACATTTCAACGGGTTCTTTAAACGTATCCACCACAGCGGAAGGTAACTATCTGTATGACCGCAGTAGATATGTAACATGAGTGATATTAGGCTTGAAAATCAGTTCCTTGTTATTCGGTTGAGACGCTGTTACAAATCTGAAGTTGTTAGAGGGACTCATTCTGTAAATTGTGGGCACTTGGGATTGGCAGTGAGACAAAGATCACTGATATAACCGAAAGATTCTTGGATATTACAATCACAGGACATCTGCTGCCACTAATGCTCTCCCCCCGAGGACGTACAAGGACCGAATATCCAGAAATGAGTGGGGGGAGGCGAAAACAGTCAGTTAATATTTAATCATATTTCAGTGCGAGCTAAAAGCTTGTAAAAGGAGCGAAACCGTGAGACGTACACACAGACAAACACACACACACACACACACACACACACGCACACACCCACACATGCGCACACGCACACGCGCACACGCACACACGCACACGCACACACACACAAACTCATAACAGTGACCTTCAACCAAACACTTTCACAGGATCATAATGTGATGTTGTGGTTGACAGGTGACCTTTAACCCATGGACAGTCCATCTGAAATTCTGCAATCTCAGAAAGAACCTTGCTAGACACACACACACACACACACACACACAAACACAGAGTAAATACCGGTATATTTATGTTTGTTAACTATTAAAATTTTAATACAACAGCCTGCAGCTCAGTATTTCATAACGGCTTCCAGCTCACTGAAGCCACAATTCAATCTTGCTTAATATTCAGTGTGTGTGTGTGTGTTTGTGTGCCAAAGTGTATTGCAATTAGCCAAGAAAATTACTAACTCCGGCCTCCAAGAGAAAAATCCTGCAGCTACCAGTCTTATTTTTCTCAAAAGTTCTGTTGGAAAGAGATTCATTTTCAGCCCGTCAGCACCGTATGTGCGCATGCATTGTGAAGTACAAAATCAATCGCCGCACATTAATCAATGACTCTGTTGAAGTCCGATTTGCTAACAATGCATCATCCAGGACACAATGCTTGAAGAGACACGCACATTGTAGAACATTGTCATTGATTATCGTCTGTAGATTTCTTTTCTTCAAAATGCACAGATGCAATATTTGCAGACCCACACACGCAAGCACACACAGGCCGAGTGCGGGTTCTCCACGTCACTGTCGGCGAATGTAATTTCAGTAAAAATACATGCAGCACCAAACAGCATAAGCCTCTTACAATATAATTAACAAACAAACAAACAGCGCTCCAGACTAGAATGTGATGATATTGCACACTTCTCGCATGTTCCATTTGGTAAATAAGCTTAGTGAAAAAAAAAATAATAAACACCGAGCGCTGATGAACAGAAACGCTGCGACTGAATGTGAAACAGTTTCCTCGATCATCGCTGAACTCTACTGCAAGGGAAGAGGTGTAATCTGAAAATGGGCTTTTCTTGCGCGGCTGCAGGCTACAAAGTGTCCAACTCTGTGTTAGAGAAGACTGCGGGGCGAAAGTGGTTTGTATGGCTCAATCAAAAGTCAGAACTTTTCTTTCCAAATTGCATTTCTCCTCATGTGATCGTCCGCGGTGCATTTTCCCGTTCACTTTGCTCCACTGAAATGTGTTTTCTTCAAGGATATCACTCCACGCACAGATTTCTGGAAGGAAGAAAAGCCTGAGCTCTGTTAACAATGGAAGCGGTTCCTGCCGGGGTCCGTTCTCAGGGCCGGGAGAGAAGATCTCTGCCATTCGAAGTGTGACTCCAATCAGTAAAGGGTCATGTGTGATCACTGCTGAGGTGCCTTCAATTTCTGTGGAGTTACCTGCCATGCTAATTTCAGGGGAGATGGAGGGATTATCATTATTTTTTTTTTTTCCATTAATGAAGCGGGGCTTGTCACAGCTGACAGCACATACCCCCCAAGCAGTTTTAATGGCAAAATACAAATAAGAAATAGCATTATATATACTGTGTAACGAATTTTGAAAAGAAACTGAAATGAGACAACATAGAAATCAAAAATATATAGAATTAAAAAAGTCATACAGATGGAAAATAGAGCTGGGAATGAACCTTCACACACAATAGATACGATTAAGTTCGTTCAACTCAAAGTTAACAATTGATAAATTCGACTAACTCATTTGTTTGTTTCCGATTGAAGTGACGTTTTTTAGTTGATAAACAATCGTCCTTTTTCATTGCAGGAAATACTAATTGATGCAACACAAATGTATTAAATTGTAAGATAAAAGTAAAAGTCTACGATGACTCATCGTTTTCAGAAAGATCCACGTACAGGGTCTAGAACTTTAGTTAAAGAATGGACGACATTTCTGCCGTTTCATGTCTAACAAATACAAAGTGTCTGCCACCAGAAGGTCATTGGCGATGCAGAATCTAATAGTCTACAAATGGCTTCTAGTGGACAGTGAGAATCACATGGGCCTTTTTATTTGAGTCTGACATTTACAATATGAATAAAAACATCTTTTTTTTTTTGAGTTTCTGTGACCAGTCTGCCAGAATCACTACAAAGTTAAATTAGCAAGAATAATATGAACTTTTGGCAGGTAGTGCAAAAATGGTAAAACTCATTAATAACTCTCAGTAACTTTATTTTTACACAAACAGGAAATGACAGGCTGGAACTGCCTCCTGATGTCGTGTCCACGAGTTCTTTCGATGGTATTAATTGCATCATACTGTATGAGGCTTTTGAATTAATACAGGGCACACGAATGCACTGGTAACAATGAACAGCGACATATTCAAGAACGTAAAAGCTATTTCAAATATACAGCATGTAAGACAGGAAAACAGAATAAAAACAAGATGATTTAAAAAGTAATAAAATCGACCAAAATTAACCTTTGAGGAAATAAAAGTGGGAGGACATCAAGCCAAAAATAGAAACACGACTACTATCCTGTACATGAAAAGAACAGATAAGAGCGACCGCAAGAGCCACGTATTGTGCTGCTGTGCACTTGAGCGGGACCTTTACGAATCAGTTAAACCTAACTTACATTAAAGCTGGCTACGCCTTTGACGCCCTTAGTCAACCTGAAGCAACGGCAATCAGATTGACAGACAGCGGACGGGAAGTATAAGTGGAGAGGTACGGGGGATTACATGATGAGTTCCTTAAAACCTTGAAGCCATCGGGTTTGGTGAAAGCTAATGTCAGCTCACCACGGAGCTCCTAAACTTAAGTTAATAAAGGCGGAACCCGTGCACGCGTTGAGGGGAATGGAAATTGCCTGATTTGCATGAGTAGCATATATCAATTATAAATACTGTCTGGAGAGAGATTGATGTACATGGGAGGCCCATGCATTAGCCCATGCATTAGCAATCATTGGACACACACTGGTGGTTTTAAACACAAAATCTCTGCGTTTAGGCGCAAATTCCCCGTCAGAGAATTGGGCACATCGTATCGTGTGTACGAGTGCTTTTTTGATTTCATTCATTCATTCATCGTCTACCGCTTTATCCATTTAAGGGTCGCGGGGGGTCGCTGGAGCCAATCCCAGCTGACATTGGGCGAGAGGCGGGGTTCACCCTGGACAGGTCGCCAGCCTATCGCAGGGCCACAAACAGAGACGGACAACCATTCACTCTCACATTCACACCTACGGTCAATTCAGAGTCTCCAATGAACCTGACCCCATTCTGCATGTCTCTGGACTGTGGGAGGAAGCCGGAGAACCCGGAGAGAACCCACGCACACACGGGGAGAACATGCAAACTCCACACAGAAAGGCCCTGGTTGAACCGGGATGCGAACCCAGAACCTTCTTGCTGTGAGGCGAAGGTGCTAACCACTACACCACCGTGCAGCCCTATGCTTTTTTAATTTCCGATATTTAAATCCATACAGGAGAGGAAGGTGGTCGTTTATGAGATCCAGGGTTTTCCTCTCACTGCGGGGGTGTACGAGCGTAGCCGCAGGTAAACCTCAGGGGGCGTATGCATCGCTGAAAATCCACTGTAAGCTAAAAGAAAAGTTTCCCTGAATGCTGTTAGAACGCTGAGCCGGGGGGTTTTAACTGGGGCTAATTATTCACAGAGAGGCCCGTGTGGTGAAACCAGAGATACTGGGAGAAAAGAATTCAAAATCAACAAGACGTCTTTTCAAACCTCTTGAGAAACACCCCAAAAAAACCAAAACTGGAATAGCTTCGCACATTTAGTATCATGGCAACATAATAATAGTTTTCCTTTCCACGTCCATTAAGATAAGCTTCAAAGGTCGCCATTAACTCTTTTGAAACGGCACCACAAGATCAATTCAGCGGCTGTTCCGGGGCTTTCGGTCACGTCCTCGCGCTGTTACAGTTCACGCACGGGGGGGGGGCAAAGGGAGGAGGCGGACGGATGGACGTTGCTCCGTTTTGTCGCTGTCACGTTTCATTTTTTGCTCAGGTCAAGAACGAACTCCGGACGTTCCTTCAGAACGTTTATTGGATGTGAAGTCCTTGAAGTGCTCTTAGCAATGAACATTTGAACATTTTGAACTCCACGACAGACTGAAAACTCGGACCTAGTGATGAAGAGCATGTCGCATAAAAAAAAAAAAAAAGGCTCATTGGCCATTTCCCAACGTTGTCGGCTAGTTCTCCTTTTGAGGACGAAAACTACCGACCGCACCGCAGGCAGGGGTTGTCGCGTACGGAGAAATCGAAAGCTCGACAGGCCTGCTCGTAGTTCGAGCATAGAGCAATGTTATTGGTTCTTAACTCGCTGAAACACCTTAAAGTATTATCTGAAATTCGCCATTCCCACCGCGTCAGTCCCTGAAACTCCTGCCTTTCGTGCGCTTCCTGGTCGTATCAAAATCGTCCCCGGGCTCGTCGTGCACATCACGGACTTCCCTCTGTGTCCTGATTTTGTCTCAAGGGAAGCAACACGCCGTAGACCTCCGCAGACGCTCCCGTCCCGCGTACGACATCATTTGCAGAGCGGCGTCTGAGAGACATCAGAATCAGATCCAAAAGCTTGGAGCGGTTAGATAAATTAGGAGCTTCGCGTCGCGTTGATTGCTGCCGGGAAGGATTTGTTGAGGGCGGAGAGGGGTGACAACCTATCGCCGTCCCCTTGAAGAAAGGAGCGTTCGGACAGGCCGCTGGATGGGGGTTTGCCTGAAGCCCTGCCAAGAAGCGGGAGGAACAGAGCCGTCCTCGAGATATCCGTGCAGCAGGCGCGCAGACAAAGGCATGTGCGGGGGCACATTCATGCGGATGCATTCCCGCCCCAAACTCACGCTCGGACCGCATGTCTGTCGTTGCCTGAGGGCACATTGTTTTGCAGGGAAAGAGGTGATTTCAAAAGGAACGGGCTCGGGAGAAGCCCCAGAGGCAAATGCTCTCATATCACGACCTCATGTCTCCTGTTGCTGCACGACAGGTGTAAAAGAAATCACGCGCGAGTTTCAAATTGCGTATGATATTCATGTGCGCCTTCGTTAGAAACACAACAACGTCAGTCCTGTGAAATAATGAAAATCATTTTTGGTCGTATCCCTCGATATATCTGTCCCTGTCTCTGTTTGTGTCTCCTCCCTGTTCAAATGACTCCATAGAGTCCTGCAGCTCTTGTAAACATAGTAGGGCCGTTGAACGGTTTCATTTAAAAAAACAGACTCTGCTTAGAAATCGAAGCGATAGATCAACGCCTCGCACATGCACGCGGAGACATAAACAGATACGGGGGTCTTGAGGGAAGGGGTCAACGTGCCGGTGAGTTATGGCAGCCATTAGGGTTTTCACCCAAAGCGTTTCTTGCATATTGGTTTCTGTTGCCTTCGATGAACCCGTTCATTCTTCCCCCCCACAGTGGGCTCTTCACACGCACAGTGGATGCTTGAAAGGAAATGCTATAAACAGATTGCTCTGATTTATAGAAACGCGTTCGGCAAACGAGGTTGCTTGCGACCACATGGCAGAGTTGTGGTTTTAACTCAAGGACCTTGAGATACTAATATGAAAAGAACCAGAGCAGAATGTCAGAGGATTTCTCTATGTTGGTGGTAAACTGTAAAAAAAAATTATAAAAAAAAAAGGAATAATCTCCAAATGTTACAGATGTTACATCCCATTATATTACATTACAGATTCAATCAGCCTGAAGCTGACAAATCTATAAAAGATGAAGATGTTTACTAGCTTATCGTGTATAAAGACTTCATCAGTCAGTGGAATGTTTGCTGATGGAATATTTCACCAGATGGGTTGAGCTCAAACTGATGCGAACACAGGAAGCTGCTTGTGTCTGGAGAAGGAGGTCTTTGTGAAGTGAGATCTGAGCGATAACCTCAGGTTGATCCCTATATGGCTTCGACAAAAAGAAAAGTTTTTGCTTTCAAATAGCCCTTACAGCTGTGACGTTACGCTTACTTATCCAGGTCAGGTATCCCAAGTACAAATTCAAAAGCAGCCGGATTTGAAAACATTTCTCCATGACCCACACAAAGGTTGTGAGATGAAGTGAAGGAATTGAAGAACCCAACAATGTAATATTTCAGAATTATAACCCTAAACACACTGTCTTCTTTCAAGTCGCTTTTAAAAAACCCACAATTTTGCTTTTTATTCAGTCCACTGCTTGTTTTCATTTATTTTACTGTTTATTTATATCTTGGTTGCCTCTGTAAAGTGCTTAAACTTTTTTGAAAAGTGCTTTATAGATTAAATTTTCCAATATCAGCCAGTTTTGTAATAGCATGCCACCACATAATGTGTTAATGTAACAGAAATGCATTGTTTTTATGAATGTCAATTTTTTTCAAATGAGCAAGGCTTTAATTTTGCGCTCTGTTTTCCATTTGTGATTATTGCGTGGTGCTGTTTTATTACAGGTAAGTGGACATTTTCATTTGCGTTATTTGTCGTTATTACATTATCTGGAAATGATTACATCATTGGGTTAAACAAGAATCCCAGGGTGATCACCAGTGTAGAAGGAAAAGCTAAAAAAAAAAAAAACAACTGGCAGGAAGACGGACAGTCCAGTGGACATAGTTTTGGATTCACATTCATAAGGAGCAGTTTTTGACTCTGGTTGTCACTTTTAGCCGAGACTCCACGCTGCAGCGCAGCAGCTCCACACATTTCACTGTTAAACTAGCCAGCTGTTACCGAATAAATGTTAAGTTTCAGTTTAATCTCTTCTCATCTGTATATGCACACTGGCTCCTTCACGCCGGCCAGTTGGAACGGTACCAACCCTGCAGTCGACAACACGGATGTTTGAATAGCACAGCTGTAAAAAAAAAAAAGAAGAAGAAGAAAAAAAAAAAAAAGCATATTTAAAAAATTCAATCCCTAATGCTGAGGAAATAACATTTACAAATCCTGAATATCTCAAAATGTTTTGGTTTATTTTAGACCTCGACACATCATAGAGTCTGTTCTTGTCAAGTGGAGTTAGAGTGGAATGAAGAGATCAGTGGGGAAAAGAAGAATTGGGGTCTGGCCCTTTAAATCTTGGAGCTTGAGGAGATAAATGGGTGACACCTGTGATTGTGGGAGGGGCCAGAACACACCAAACAAAAGAAAACAAAATGGAGGGGAACAGAGAGGGAGAAAGATATTCAGTTTCTGAACACTTAACCTCCAAAAGGAAAAGCAGCATCACACAGGTTTAGATTCGAAGGGAGACGTGTCCTTATAAGTCGTAGCACAGGAACCAGCTGGATTTCCCTACGTGGGGCGACCGTGTGCTTCTGGACTGAGTGGCTATCTTCACCTTTTCCTGCTTGGATTTTACCCTCAGCTTTTTTTTATCCCCTCCGCCTTTACTGGAGATTTACATTTGCCCGAAGGAACCATCTACGGTAAGTCTCTTGTTTTAGTGGACATACCTATGCGTCGGCTTCTCTAGACTTTGCGACACTGTTTGGCCTTTAATTCACTATCGGAAACTGTGCCAACGTGTGCGTGTTTTGTTTTTTTTAAACAACTTTTTGCTTTCTATAAGACTACCTGTGTTTCTGTTGATTCATCATTTGGCTATCGAGTGGATTTAGCAGTGGTCAGTAGGAGTACAGTACTAATCGCCTGTCACCCAACAACTCTGACCACTTGGAAAACTCCCTGCCACGACCGTGCGTATGCGTCTACAAGCTACAGATATATATATACTACATCTTTAGTACAGATTCGAACGTGCTCAGTATTTGTTCATTGTTTCGCTTCGGTTCCCTCTCACTGCTCTCGTGGCGTTGTACAAGGACACGACAGACAAGTGAGAGGAAAAAAAGCTCTTTAAACCCCACTACACTTTACCTGCCCGGCGTCAAACAGCAGACAGATGCATACGGAGCTGAAGTGGAGTAAAAATGGAGTATACACGAGTAGGGGAGATTCTAACACGACTTTAAACCAGCGAAAACGTTGCTTTGTATCTGCTGGATGTGTGCGGGTGAGCAGGTTTGCCGTGTCAGCGTGATAGTTGACGATGTCAGTGTTTTGTGATTGCGCACAAATAACATAAATGAGCATTTTAGCCATTGATGTGGCTGTAATCAGTTTAAAGGTGTTGTCTGATACTTGAAAAAACAGGCCTATTAGACCAGTGATAGTGAGATCATGCAGTTGGTTGACTTAATGTAGCACAAAGAGTGGAAAGGGAGAGGGTGAAAGCGAAGCTTGGCTCCGTCCAAAAGAAACAAGAATCCACTTGCTTCTGAATCTCACATCAGCTCTACATCTGAAGAAAAACTGTGTAAAACTGGAGTGTAAAATTGTCAATTTGCTTCTTTCTTTTCTTCTTCTGCACGAGGCCCATGTGCCGGATTACTTCTTGGCTGCATGGGAGCAGTTACATTCCTGGAGTCTCCTCCGGTTCTAACCTGCCAACTACCAAGAAATAAAATAGTCCAGCCAGCCGAGGCCAACTATATTCCCCCGTTCTCTCTCCTTATGCCAAGTTAAGGTACTAAACCGCTTCGGCTACTTATTTACCCCCCCGATGTGGTGGTGTCAGTCTTGTTGTTTTAAAAAAAAAAGAAGAAATAAATGTCAGACTGTTCCTTTAACTAAGGCAGTTACGTGATCGGCAGCAAAGGATGTACACTGCAGCAGAAGAGTGGGCTTCACACACACACACACACACACACACACACACACACACACACACACACACACACACATGAACGTGTGCACATCCTCCGGTGAATATGTATGAGAGTTGATGCTTCCTAGTTGGACGACAGACTGTTTTCAACCCCCTTTGATCTGCACGCCTGCTCCCATATCCCCCCCCCCCACTACACACACACACACACACACACACACACACACACACACACACACACTGTCCCTTTGAACCCTGGCGAAGACGGTGGGCCAGGAGGAGCACACTGTGTCCAAACGGGACAGGAAATGGAGCTGGTCCGTGCAGACGGCGGCGGCGTCAACAGACTCCTGAGAGGGCGAGAGAGAGAGAACGAGGCATGGACACGGAGAGGCAGAGGGACACGGAGGTCAGGACAGCGAGGGGGGAAGATAGCAGCCGAGGACGCCGAGGAGAGTGTGATATCTGTCAAGCCTTTTCTAGTACAGTTACTGAGGTTCTCTGTCGAGGGTTGACAGTAAATGCAGCTAAGTCTACTCTGCGTCCATGCACGGCCTGTGTGTGTGTGTGTGTGTGTGTGTGTGTGTGTGTGTGTGTGTGTGTGTGTGTGTGTGTGTGTGTGTGTGTGTGTGTGTGTGTGTGTGTGTGTGTGTGTGTGTGTGTGTGTGTGTGTGTGTGTGTGTGTGTGTGTGTGTGTGTGTGTGTGTGTGTGTGTGTGTGTGTGTGTGTGTGTGTGTGTGTGTGTGTGCGCGCGCGCACCACCGTGAGTGTTTGTGTACTCTCTTGCTCCTCGAGTGTCCGCGCTTGTCTGTCTGTTGAATAGGCTTCTTGTCATTGACCTAAAAAAACGGTGCAGAGAGCCTGCCAGTGTCGTCTCAATCCTCTTTCCTTCTCCGCTCCCCGGGTCTCTGTCTTCTAGCCGGGCGCACACACTCGTCCGTGTGCACGTGTGTGAGTCCTTTCCCGCCCGGAGCGTGCGCACGCGTCAGCTGCTGTCTCTATTTAAACATCACACGGACTCACAAATGGCGTCCCTGCCAACGGAGATGAGAGCGCACTCCTCACAAAGACTCTCACTCGCCCACTCCTTCTCTCCCTCTCCCACTCTCCTCCCTCAGTCCCTCCTTTATACTTTGAGGTACCCACGGGATATCATTAGTGTTATTACCGCATTGAGATAAAGGAGTGCACGTACGCGTCTGTGTGTGCGCGCGAGCGCGTGTGTGTGTGTGAGTGTTTGCGCGCTGACACGCGTGTGCGTGCGAACAGCGGGATAAGACTTGCTGAGATGCTGCGAGTCCAAACGCACCCTGAAGCGTGGGGTTCAATTGCAGAGTAAGAGCGATCACAGTTGCTGCTTTTATGATTTCAAGTGTCATCTTTTTTGCCCTCCATCTTCCAACTTCATTTTCTCCTCCATCAGGCGCGTGTTTGCTGTACATGCGTTTGTTTGCTTTTTTTTGTTGGGGGAGGGGGGCTTACGAAAAAGTAGACTGAGGTGCCGGTTTCGTATCGGCCTCGTAAAAAGGCAGACTGATGTTGCATCAGCGAATCTTTCCATAAGGGTTGAGTGTTAAAGCATAATTACTGATGCTGCTTTCATGTTTCCTCTGGCCTCGCTTGGTCTCCACTGCCACCGCCGGCCCTTCGCTCTGGATCAAAGGAGACTCTGGTGCACCGGGGCGTTCTGTCACACATTGACACACATTAGCGCACACACACACACACACACACACAAACACTTCACATCTTAACAGCGTTTTAATTTTGAGCTATGACCAGTTTGGTTCAAGAAAAAAGACGATGTTTCCAAACTATGTTCTCTTGTTTATTATCCGGGAAATGTTTATTTCCCGGATAAACTCTGATGATTGCATATGTTTTTCTAAAGGTTCTACGATTGAGTGTAACCTGACAGAACTGTATATCCTGAACAACTGGCAACCTGTTGGTTTGTGAACTGACGTTTTGAAGCCTTGAGTGTCGCATTTTGACCGGCGCCATGTTGGTGCTTTTGAAACCGGACGTAGAATTGGGGGTGGGTCTGACTGGGAGCTCGTCAATAACGCTGTATCCACGCTACGATGCTTTATCGTCCATTTTACTCTAAATGAGACCCCAATTTACAAAATGGACATCGTGTTGTATCGAAGAGGACTTGAAACTTGATATCGCGACCATAAACTCCTCAGGAAAATGTTTAGTGACGTTGTAAATCAAGTAAGAAATAGGATCACTTTTTCGTAGACTTTCTTTTTGTAACCAGGGAGTCGCCCTCTGCTGGTGGTTCCAGAGAATACAGGCTTCAGGCACTTCCGGATTGGCTTAATTTTCCGGAGGTGGTGACTATGTCCATTTTTATTAAGCAGCCAAATCATGTTACAGTAGAATTTCATCTAGCCTTTAATGACTGTATAGTCGATACGCTGAAACCTGCCATGCTACGATTGTCAAATTGCAATTCTCACAGAGTGATATGCGCTTTACAGTGATAACAGGGCAGATTTACAATTGACTTGAATATAAATGGACTGTATCCATTTACAATTTAATGTTTAATTATTAATTATTATAATTATTATTATTACCAATTTTGCAAAAACAACTGGTACTTAATTTGACACAAAAGCAGCTCTCGCATTTAGAGCCTGCAACCTTCTATGGCATATTTCATCAGCTGTAGCTCGCTAGCTATTTAAGCGAGCTTTTTGTTTTCCACAAGATGTTTGAAAACTCAGTCGCTAAATGACTTTTTAAAGTTTCACGTTGACTCGTTTCAAAAGGGGAGGGTCTTATATGCACTTGGCGGCTACATAGGCTACATGATATACTGTATATGCTCAAAGGCTGAGGTCAAAGCTACATTTCCCTTTTTTTTTTAAAAAGTGACCATTCTTCCCAGATGATGAGTTGAGTTGGTTTGTCTAAATGTTACAATGTTTTTCTGACATGATGCTATTCTGTGGCTTAGCTTACAAACTATTTTCAGATGATATCTTTTGACTTTTAACATTGTGAAAGAAAAGGCTTGAAAGGAAGAGGAACTGACCCTTTTTGGCAAAATGTAGGATACCACTGTCTGCCCGTGATATTGATTGTGGTTGACGAAGTATAATTTCCAGATAAAGAACAGGACGGAGACGCAAACATTGTTCCAAACCCGGGAACAGCACTTGGGTTCAACCATGGGCCCAATTCTTCAGCATGATTTATGGGCCAATGTGTTTTTTCACTGTCAACGTGGTGTAAACAACAGAGGCCCTCGTGTTTTAATCACATTTTGTTCATGCATTGTTGTTTACGAATTCATATGAAATAGTTTTTAGTATTGTACTGTATATAAGGGCGATTGGCATCAGTCAGGGTGAGAAGATTTAAAGGTAAAAGGCAGTAAGTTGACACAAACTCAAATGTAATCTACAAGTGATTTATTTACCTGCAAAGGTTTTGATGTAAACTGTGAAAGTGTAAACCGGCATTCGGTCTGTCCATTCAGGGCTACTGTAGAAAACATGACGTTGCGATGAAAACACAACGATTCTTAGTTTCAGGTGATCAAGCACTTGATTACACTTAAGTATTAAAACATAATTAACTATTTATCTATCTTCCTTTAACTATAACAACCTTAATAAGCAAAAAACCCTCAAAAGATGGTTACATTTCCAACAGTGGCGTAGTGACAGGGGTCAAAAATATAACCCCACCGTGCCTGTTCGACTTCCCCTCACCTCTCACCTCCTCTCCTCTTGTGCTGTCAATCATCTCAAACCCTCCACATGCATTTCTTTTAGCCGTCTGTCTGCCCGCCTGCTCGCTCAGCCTGTCACTCCTGTTTCCCTGTTGGTCTCCGTGGGCGTGACGGCGCTGATGGTTGTAATGGTTTGCGTCGCGCTTGTCTGTATCTAACCCAAACAGAAAGGAAATAGTCACAGGACGGACAATTATGTGGCCAAACGCGGCACATATGGAATCTTGATGTGGATCGTATGTTGACGTCGATGCTGTCATTGTCGGCGTAGGCTGACAATGTATGTTTTGTTATGTGCCGATCACACATTGACAAGCATTCAGTATATTTTCATATTCGAGGGAAATTGTATATTTTACAATGCATATGGTTGTTGCTTTTCTGTTAACGTTCATATATTGATAACATTTATAAAAAAAAGTTTTATTTACATTGACAGAATTGCCGATATATAAAAGCCTAGATTCCACTATTATATTAAAAAGTATACTTGTTGTGGTAGTATTTTGCAAACCCATCCAGAAATGTGCAGCTTGAAAGTTTTTCTTCTTGAAAGTAGAAAAATTCTCAGCTTCACGCATGGCCTTTAATAGTGGATGGAGTTTGCTCAGGTGTGGGAGAGGAGAGAGAAGTATATACAGTAAATAAAACATTCAATGATGCTTGGCATCAATAAATACTTAATTTTTCATGCAATTCATATCTGCACAACCGTGTTGCTGTCATTGACTTTGTCTGTTCTCATACCAGTGAGGAACGCCTCAAAGGAGCCATTACTATTGACAAATGCATCAATAAACACTTAAACATACAGTATATATACCTGCTTACCACTACATTAAAGCTTTTTTCCGTCTTATTAACCATTTCTATACCGTGTATGCTACTAATAAAGAAGAGTGGTTAAAAGGGTTAAAGCAAAGTGTCACTGAGAAAAAAAATATACAACGTATACTTACGGCATAACTGCTCTCATCACGTTAACGGACATAAATATTTACCGCAATTACTTTGCAACCCAGCGGCAATAAAGTTTGCACCGTGGTTGTAATGCAGATGATTTGTCTTGTTTGTGTTGTGTGGATAAATAATACATGTGTGCACATTAAGATATTATGTGTTATGGTCCGCACAGATTCGTACGCTCAGTATCATTTTCAAACATGTTTGCTGCATGTTCATAATGTATGAGACACAGATAAAGCATGTCTATATGTATATGTATATATATATATATATATATATATATATATATATACATGCTGGGTGTGTGGATATTTCTGTTGGCGACATAGACTTGGCTGTTATAATTCACAAGACAGTGTTCACTCACAATTAATCAAATCAAAGTCTGTTAAAGTGATAGTATAGCCCCTGCAGTAAGGTCATTGAGATGATGTTTAATTAGTGACACGCACACACACGCGCACACACACACACACACACACACGAACACACACACGAACACACACACAAACACACACACGCGATGGCCGGGTCTTGAACTGACCTCCGATAACACGGTTGGCGGGGACATCCGAGCCTTTTAGCACGTCTGCGGATGCACCTTGCTTCCATTTTGTTGCTTTGTTTTTTCTGTCTTTCTTCTTCCAATGGAAAACTGGCCAAAGGTAGTGAGATATCTTGATGTGATGTGACAGCTCATCCAACATGTTTACAGAGTCGCTACGGGAGATTGGGAACGTTTTTTTTTTCGGTGTCTGAGACATCGACAATATCCATCAGATCGCAGTGTCAGTCGTGTCGAAGAGAAGAGGCTTCTCTTCAGATCCACACTCTGCTGCGATGTTCAACAATCGTACAGGAGCAGCAAGGTCATATCACAGATTATACGTATATCTTTAAAAAAATTATTAAGTATATTTAGTAGATGACTTCTGACTTCTTTCCTCTTCTAATTACACGAGGACGTAAACTTGAATGATAGATGTAGTCAGAGTTACGGTCCGAATTATAGAAGTCAATTTTAACAGGGTGACACAAATTTCATTTGGATACTTCAAATGTCGTAATTAATCAGCTGCTCATTTTATTTCTCAACTTAAAGCGGCAAAGGCTTATATTTTACATTACCAATGTATCAGATGTAAACATGTAAAGATAATGTGACAATGTAAAAAGCTTATAATGAAGAATCTCCAGAGAATTATCACCTAAAAAATTTGCAGAACTGTAAAAGACCATTAACTACTGTATATCGACTTTTACAGCTAACATGGTGAACAGTTTCCAGTTTACACATTAGGCAGAAATGGAGCGACGTTGTCATTTATATGAATATGTGTTACATGATGAAGGTACATTCAAAACCCATTCTCCTTTTAGCTCCATTTTGGGTCTCCACCAGCATCTGAGGGAAATATCTGTTGCTTTAGCTGCTTAACGCCCCGTTACTTCCACCAGCTACAGTCGCTAACAGTGTCTGTTTGGTGCTCAGCGGGTCGTGTACGGAGCAGAAGCAGCTGCCTGCTGCAGCTGGAACAGATGACGCCATGGGAGCAGTGACTGTGGCTGTTGTGACTGACCTCTAGCGATCACAAGCACCACGCCGCCGCCACCGCCGGCCGCAAATCACAAAAAATGAACTCTCGTCTTCCTGACGTTTTTAATGCTATCGTTAATACTAGGACGTATAATTACATATTCATCCGCAGCGGGGGGGAAATAATCCAACGGGTCAGATGTCGGGTCAAAGGGGTCGGCCGCTAACTATGCCTCTGCATGGAGCAGATTTTTTTATGGACACTGCGGCATAGTTTGTCATACTCTATAGTGCTCTTTAGACATAGGATGGATTTCTGTACATTCACAACATCCCTGTTATGTTTCCTCCTCTCTGACCTCATCTGCCTCTTATCCCCCTAATTCCTAATTACTCAGTCATGCGTTATGAGGGTCACCGGAGTATTGGTTCACTCCAATGTCAGCCATCACCTACAGCCGAATAGCAGCAGACTATATATATATATATATATATATATATATATATATATATATATATAGTCTCTGTATTCACTAATGCGACATATGATGTAAGCCAGAGAACATACAACCTTGGATTTATGCAAACTCAGGAGGGGGAGGGCAGCCAATTTGCACGACTTTGAACAGGAGCCAATGTTTTTGACAGTAGCACAAGTGCAAATTGAACTGTTAATATGGGTGTTGATTTTCCATCTTCGTCCATGCCAGTGCGCGCATGTGTGCCTGCTTGTGCGCGCACTAAAGAGGCAGTTAATCGGACCGTGTCCGCTGGCAGGACATCGTGGTCGCCCCATAGTGCATGTGGGCAACCTGCCAACCGCAAATAACATAGCTCTGCTCATCCTGGTATAAGCTGCTGGGGCCCTGCCCTCCAGGAGCAGCGACCTGATGCGTCCACCAGCACGTGGAGTGCGCAGCGGAAGAACCAGAATCCATCACTCTCAAAAAAAAATAATCACTTGGATTCTCCAACAATAACCTGAATCCCGTCAAGAACTTTCCCAGTTCTTCTGTGACAGTACAGTAGACTTATCGGCCTATCACGCTCTTCCAAAATGGGGAAAGTGTCTAATCTATGAAGGACTGTCAATGCAACCCCTTTCTCTCTCTCTCTCTCTCTCTCTCTCTCTCTCTCTCTCTCTCTCTGTCTCTCTCTCTCTCTCTCTCTCTCTCTCTCTTCCACCGGAGCAGCTGGCTGGCGATCGCTTCAGTTCAGAGGAGAGAGGCGACGGATTGAGGTTGATTGAGGCGCGTATGGAAAGAGAGAGAGAGGGAGGAGAGAGAGAGAGAGAGAGGGAGGAGAGAGAGAGAGAAACTGAATTCCAGCGTATTAATCACCGTCTGTTCCACTGTGTGTGTGTGTGAGTGTGTGAGTGTGAGAAAGAGAGAGAGAGTCAAAGTCGGAGAGAGAGAGATAGAGAGAGAGGGAGGGAGGGAGAGAGAGAGAGAGAGGAGGGGGAGTGGAGTGGAGCCTGACGCAGTGTGAGAGGCAGAAACTGAGAGACGGAGACAGAGGCGAGGAGGCAGCGCATCGCAACAGACGCCGTTTTGCATCCCCAACATCCTGACGCGGGCGAGTCACCACTCGCCACCCTGGCTACTGACTACTGACTACTGGCTACTGACTACTGACTACTGACTACTGCTGCTGTGGCCACCGCTCCACACAGAGACCGCAGAGGAGACCCGGAGCCGGCTGGGACCAAATCACTGACAGACAGAGACTAAAAGAAATCACACACACACACACACACACACACACACACGCGCGCGCACAACTGCCGGAGGCAACGAGCGGACCGTTTTGCCGAGGAAGACCCTGCGAGGCGAAGCTGCGTCTTCTTCTTCTTCTTCCCATCTGCATGAGGTAAAGTGAACATCTGTATGGATGTATGCGTGGTGTCGGCCGGACTCGCGTTGCGCAGGCAACTTTGATGCATGTACGCCAACAGCTCTGGCGGATTCCTGCGGATCTGAAAACCACCGACCATGAACCCATCCGCGCGCGCGCGCGCATGTGTGTGCGTGTCCCTCTGAGTGTGTGTGTGTGTGTGTGTGTGTGTGTGCGTGCGCGCGCACGGCCGTGATGAATGAGGGGGGGATTCGCTGGTCCTTTGCTTCTCCTCATGCAGCCTCACTTGTCTTATCTCCATCGCTGTATGTCCGACGATGATGCGCACGCACGATGCATAGATCTTGATTTACATTCTCGGCGCCTGCACCGTCCCGTGCTCGACTCTGTATACACGCAACTCCCAAAGCCTGTGCAGCAATTCCTTTTTTTTTTTACAATGCATTTTTACAAGATATGTCTGCAGCGTGTTGTGTTATATTCATTTTAACATTTAGGTTTCGTCACTTTCTGTTGTCCCGGGACGTGCGGCGTTCCCAGCGCCAGGCACCGACATGGTTTTCAGACGCATGCCGGCATCACATCGCAGTCCGGCGGGTGCTGAGTGTTCAGGACCCTGGACAGCGACTCTATACTCACTCCGGGTTGCAGGCGGTGAACTCTTCTCCCCCGCCCCCCTCCCTCTGAGATATCTTTGACATTATAGTTTCATCTGCGCGTTCTTGTCAGTGTGCTCCTCATTTCAAATTTTGAGAGGTCAAGGGGCAAAGGTGTGTTCCCTCAGACGGTCCCGCACGGGCTTTAGGGTCAGACCCCCTCGCACAGTGTAGAGCACTTCATCACTGGTGCTGGTGCATGCAAACCATGCAGACAGGTGACGAATTAAAAAGGGCCACTCTGACGATTTACGTGTTGTATCGTCGTAAAGTTGGGGTGATAGAACAACAATGTTCAACACTGAAGCATGCAGAAGCATTCCCATAGTGTAATTTTCAATATTCTTTCTTGAAGCTGCATTGGAGCGCTCCCTCCAGATCCACAGCGAAAGCCTGTGTGCCTCGTGTTTAAACCGGAGTGCCCCTCGTAAAGAAGAAATCTGGATAAATGAGTGGAAAAAAAGTTAATGAGTGTATCCACGCGGGACGCGAGGGGACACCAGATGTTGTTACATCATGCGAATCCTATGTTGTGGCCGTCTCTGCCTGTGGGCAGTTCGGAAGAGATGTGTCAGGCAGAACTCTCCGACACCGTCGTCGTGAAAACTAAGAACGAGGGAGCGACTCCAGGAGACTCCGGAGACTTGGAGGATCTGTGACGCGGCGGCGGCGGCCCACGACCGGTTGCTCTGATTGGGTGCACGTCTGTTCTGTGACCGTAGACGACGCCCCCCCCCCCCCCCCCCCTTGGAAAATTGAGAATGATGTGATCCAGACCCCTTTTGCCAATTTGCCAATTGGTCTGGCGATGCCAGGCGACCCATCTGTGCGTCGATCCCGCTGTGAGGCAGCACAAACACCACTTTGGCATCAATGTTATCCGGTTAAATGTGCACGAGCAGCCAAAGTCGCGGCCTGTTGAAACGGCCTCGGTGTGCAGTCGGAACACAGTAGCCGCAGTGAGTGCATGTGTGTGTGACACGGAGATGCTCAACCAGTAGAAATGTTTGGCCGCCGTGCCCCGGGCCCCCTGCCTCCTGCCCCCACTATCTGCCGAAGCGGATGTTGTTGCCATTTTGTCCCACAGGGCATGGACTACTAACAGAGTTTTTCCCCACTGACTGACTCCAACTGTTGGCCCGCTGCCACGGAGGGAGAGAGAGCAAAAAGAAAGGGGAAGACAGGAAGATTGATAGGAAGAGAGATGGAGGGAGAGAGGGAGAGAGAGAGAGAAAAAAGGGTCTCACTCCTACAGCACCACGGATGGATATGAGGAGGTGCCAGTAAAAAAAGAAAAGAAAAAAAGAGCAGCTTCCTCGATGACTCATTTCAGGACATTATGTGTATGAGAAATAGTTTGGCAGCACTGTTCTCAAGGCCAGAGATGAGTTGTCCTGGGAGTCCACTGATAACTATCTTAGAGGTCGCTCATCTCGCTTTCATCCTGCGTTAGTACTGCAGTGCTCGCCGCAGCGCACTTCTCGACTCCAGTCCCCGTCCCCCCGTCCCCCCCCCCCAGAGTCGCGGGAGCATGGACACCTCCGATCGGGCTCGGAAACAAAAGAGTCCTTCAAACCCCGTGAACTGCTGGGCTTGATTTTTTTTCGAGAGCCACCCACTTGACAAAAAACTGAACAAGCCGTCTGCACAAACACCGGTACGGTGCGAGCGTTTCCCCGCGGCCGCGATGACGAGTGGCAACTTTGGCACAGAGAGGAACCGTACCAGAGTGTCAGCGAGCTTCGCGGTGAATGGAATGGGCTTAAGGTCTGTGCGTCGTGGCCGGTTGTTGCTCTGAACGTTCACCTTGAGCTGTAAAAAGGTTGTTATTCTCTTTCCACTCTGTATCATTGGCCGTAGATCCAACAGTGAGCCTCCCATCCGTGGTTCAATCCTAGTTCCTACGGGCATCACTGTGGGCCAAGTACTCCAGGAATACTGAAGAAACACTGCTGGGCAATGGGAGATCCCTCCACGCTCTCCCATCCATTCAACCCCCCCCCCCCCCCCCCCCCCCCCCCCCCTTCAGCTACGACAAGAGATGAACACAGAGCACGTATCTGTTGAAATCCCAGGCTAAATTTCCGAATCACCCTTGATATTTGTCAAATTCCGTCCATATATATTTAGACGGGAACTAGCTCGCCATTTTAAGCATGTTGGTGCGCAGAGAGCCGGCAGTATCTCTTGTCACAATGTTGATCTGGGTTGCGAGAGAGAGAGAGAGAGAGAGCGAGAGAATACCCCGTGGTGTGTGGAAGCAAATCTGCATGCGTAGTTTAACACGGCACCTCCCTTCAGACTGGGTCTGAACGGGAAAGATAAACGCGTCCCGCGCGAGACAATACTGTGCGACGTTTTGGGGTTTTTTTTAAACGCGCAAACGTGCTCTTAACGTGACATTGTGTGTGACGGCGTTTACGCACATGGCGGCACATTACACACGTATGATCACAGCGTCTGCATAAGAGGGTTAAAGGGATGTGAAGGGACAGGCAATCGGACACACACACCCACACACACCCACACACACACACACACACCCACACCCACACCCACACACCCACACGTCCCAGCATGAGACCATATTCCCCTGTAGGAGGTTAGTGAGCATTTCAGGAAGATTGCACAAGCACAGAGAAACTGTAATTAGGAAGTTTTTGTTGCAACACACACACACACACACACACACACACGGCACACGGTATGCAAATTGTGAAGCACGGGTGGTAGTGGGGAGGTGTTGTTTGCTATCTGTTACTTACTCAGTCCGTGCATTTTGTACTTGACTTGCTTTCTGTTTTTGTTTCACCTTATAGGGAACTAAAAACTCTCTGTTAAAGTGTAAGTGTTTGTGCACAGTTTTAAAGGGCCAGTTCACCTACATCCGTAAAAACATCTTCTTGGCCTTGGTCAGATTTTTCTGGGGGTTTTGGCAATATCCTTCTGGTTCTGAAAATATATATTAATTTGACATTCGTTAAACCAGGAACTCCCTTTTTTTTTTAAAGATTGCCCTGGCATACAGGGCAGCAGTAACAATGTGTAAGAGATAAACAACCCCCCAAAAAGACCAACTTTATCCAAGGAATGACCTGAATACGACCGTACGACCACCCAGGAGCTGCATCTTAAACACATTCAAATCCTAAAACACCCCAAAACACCAGCAACCAGAAAAGAGAAGCATGCACATGCGCGCTTTCTGCTGAACAGTACAACATGGGTGAATATAGTTTGTGGTCTTGCGCAGCATTGGAAAATCATTAAAAAATTCAACAGCAACATCTCTTTTCACGGTGTTCCTGTCAGGAGAAAGTAGTTCCGCTAAAACCAGATCTTTGCTCTCATAAGCCTGAATATTTTGCCCATAATCTCTGTGCCAACATGAGGCCTCGGCTCTTTTTTAGGCTTCAGGCTCATCCAATTTCGATCGGCCTCTTTTTTTTCTCCGTCTGTGAATCCTTCAAAAACCAGAACCGTGTTGGGTCTCGAGCTGCAGTGTCAGAATTTCCCTGGGAGCCCGTTTCATTAACCAGAGAGTAACATTTTGAAGCGAGGAGACAACCTACCGGTGACCTCCTAGCGCGCGCTCGCATAGTGCGAATGATAAACGAGCTGCTTAATGTATGCTGATGCATGTCCTGCTGATGGCAGCGTGCCGGCACTACGGCTAATCCCAACCTAAACTCTCCGGCAACGGTCCCACGCGTTCTCTTCCACATCCCCTATCCCCAAACGCCTATTCCCTGCTCCCTCTTTCTTCCGCTCATCTATCTATGCCTCCATCTTTCCTTACCGCCACAATGCACACACCCTATTCATGCAGCGTGCGTGCGTGCGTGCGTGTATTGAGTCAGCTAGTTTGTATGCCGGCCATACCAGCCTCTCTCTGGAAATCAAGGAGAGATCGTGGTGTGTGTGCCGAGAGAGGAAGAAAGAGCGGGGGGGGGGGGGGGGGGGGGGGGGGGGGGGGGGCGGGGGGGGTTGGGTTGGGGAGCGAATGGCGAAGAGGGCGAGAGGTGATAGAGACAGAAAGAGAGATAGGGAGAGGGATCGGGATGCCACAGGGTGAAATGAAAAGGCAGAGGGGAAAAAAAATAAATAACAAAGGCCCGGAAAGATGGAGTAGCACGTTCGATAGATGTGTTTTCTTCCCGGCCCGCTCGTCTCGTTCCTGTTTCATTACCTCGACCCTCTGTTCCGGCAGACAGCGCTGTCTCTGTGGCAGAGGTAGTTTGGAGGCACTGTGGCCGGGCGGCGACTTGAATGAAACACCCCCTCTGATGTGCTGTTCTGAGGCGCTCTTCGGGGCCAGGGGCAGAAATCTCTGCGGCTGTCCCATTAACTACTAGAGACTGGAGTATTGAAATGGCATTACCTCCCCTGTCTGAGCGGCACATCAACTCGCCCTCCATTTCCCCGTCAGAGATCTGTCGCTTCAGACCCCCGAGATACCAGCGGGCGCGGAGATTGTTTTTTGATTTGTCTCCCCTCTCGTATCTTTCAGGCAGCTCCTCTGTTTTCTCTCTTCTCCGCTGACAGATTTCTCCGGGGTTCGGGTGTCATTTGTGCCCCCCCCCCCCCTCTTCCTGTTGCTTGAAACACCCCGAGAGCAATTCCAACGGAGACGATAATAGAGGAGACGGGGCACAGATGATTCTCTGTTAACAGCTGAGCGATAACTTTCTTATTTTAAGGGACCATTGAAATCCTGAAATGTTTTTTTATTCCCTGCATGAAAAAGCATTAGTGGCTCCGCACAGACGCTCCTGTTACCACCCAATGACAATCTATGGCTCAGTGTAGAAAGAACGATATGAAGGAAACTCCGACAGCAACAGAGACTAGAAATATTGAGTGGATGGTAACTTCCTTCTTGCTCCCTCGTTTTGCTGGTCATTTGAAAAGGGCAATAGAACAGTGTCGGCCTTTACCCTCCCCCCCCGCAATAATGATTACCTTATTTAATTATAGCTTAGCAAATGAATTCTGCTTTTTGAAAATGATGTGTGATTGTATAAGCGGTGCTTTGCAAAGAGTTTGGTGGATTATCCAAACAAGTCGGTCCTCAGCCTTGTCGTCTGTAACGATGAAAGTAAAATATGCAATTTGAAAATACGGGTGACAAAGCATAAAACTTCAGTGTGTCTTCTTTTACATAGATCATAAACTGGTGAGGACGATGACATTTTTTTTTTCGAGAAGACAGCCAGATAGCATTTTCGACACACTCGCAAAACTAGCATAATCCACATGAGCTAGCTGCAGCTGGGTTATTAATTCAATCATTTCAAGAATTAAAAATGATCTGCCCCTTACCAGTACTGTAAACTCCATATGTGCTGGATGACTATGGGCAGCTTAAAAAATAGCAACAGACAATTTATAATGATCGACTTAAAGGAAACTATTAAGGAATTTATTTGGACAACTTTAGAACCTGAAATGTCTGAGTAAGTTTGGCAAGTAAGCGCTCTCTTTCTTTTTGTGTCACGGTAGATGAGCAACATGAATCACTGTCGGGCTGAAGAGGCTGAAGTATATCTTCTTGTACATATGTGCACTGGGCATCTTCAAAGAGAAAGATCATGTTTTCTTGGGTTCAGTCTGCCGAGTCATGTCCTGTCAAGTTTGTTTGTAAATCAAAAATGTCCCATTCCGTGGGCTGTACAGGCCCACGACAGCAGCGGCGGCTCAGAAAACACGGCCTCCTGCGTTGCATTATACATACCAGCAGCAGCAGATACCTTCAGATGTCAACCATTCCCTGGAATGCCTCTGCTCCCCGTAGTGTGTAGTCTGTGTGACTGTGTGAAACGGGCCTGCCCGGTCCAGTTTGAACGGGCCACAGGCAAGTGAGGCCGATCGCGACATTTCAAATGATCAAGTCAAAAAAAAAGAAGTTGAGGCCGGGGTCAACGGTGCCACCGCTCCCACTGTGCCTGTGCAGTTGTTGAAATGAAATGAATGCATTCATGATGTCCGGCCCCTGTTCCCGTCTGAATGCAGTGTAGATTTTAGTGGTGACTTTCGCCCGAAAAGAGTGAAATTTACATCCAAAACCGACTGAGTTGAAGGGCAAATGTGTGAAGTTTCCCACTACTTTAGCCGGAGCATTCTAAGCGGTGGTGAGGCACGTCCAGTTTTTCTCATTCTCGAGATGTGTTCGGGACTCGATTGGAGTCCACCCGTGGGCAAATTGAACTGACCGGACACAGTTTAGGGCGGTGTACTTGAGGTCCCACAGTTCACACTGCACAACAGATACGGACAAGACGGACGACGGACTCCCTGCAGGGTGTAGGTCAGGACAAGGGAAGAAAAACCATTCCCATAGCTTCAAGTGTTTTCCCGGACAACAGTGGTCCTATTGACGGAATATGTCATGGAGCCGCCGCGACTCTTTCCAGAGCAAGGCGGGGCGAGGAGGTTCTCGGACGTGGAGGTGGCCGTGAACCCCCGCAGTCACTCCAGCACACCTTCAGAAGTCCCCTGCAGCGATGGGAGAGCCTTCCAGAAGGACAACCACCTCAGCGGCACTTTAATCAGGCCATCACAGTCGAGTGGCCAGACAGAAGCCACTTTGAGTAAAAGGCACGCGACATCCCGCTTAGACGGATGGTATTTAAAGGACTCCGCGAGGTGATGAGGAAAAAGTGCTCGTCTGATGAGACGGAAGAAAAAATTACAAATTGCCACTATCTGGCAAACAATTGCCACTCATCGTCATCTGGCTCATATCTTCCCTACACTGGAGCGTGACGTGGTCAGAATTTATACTCGTCGTGCTTCTCCGGGACAGGGAGTCTTGAGGGAAGGCTTGACGGAGCCGAAGAGTTCCTCGAACTCTTTCCCGTTGCAGAGTTCACGCGGTCTGAGACCAGCGAGACGGTTCGCCCTTTAGCGTGACGATGACCTGAAGCATAGAGACAAGAAAATGCCGGAGTACAGCTTTGGCAGAAGTGTCTGACTCTCCCCCGAGCGGAGACCAGAAGACGGTAGTTCACAGACGCTCTCCCATTTAATCCGACGGAGCCCGGCAAAGAAAAGGATAAACTGTCCAAATCCAGGGGGAATTGCGAGCCAGAGATTTGAGCTCTTGATATTCGATGACTTTCGTTTGTTTTCACTTTGTCAGTTGTGGAAAATGACTCGTACTTCTCGGACATCTGACTGGTGGACATAATTGGATAATGACTACAGAAAGTTTTGAGAAGAAGAGAAAGAATTTTGGGGCATCGACGATCATTTCACTTGATGAAACACAAGTTGTTTGTGCATTTTCTGACTATACAGTGAAGGTGTTTCCACTCCGTTGATATTCTGTACTGCGCGGTTCCTGTATCGGTTTGTGTCTTTCTCCCTCCTGCATTTTGTTCAGTTTAGCTCAATTATTCACAGAGTGAAATCAGCCAATTGGCAATCACACCAAGGGCTACACCGTACAAACCCTTTTGTCAATTAGCGCTCAGCAACACCAGGGGAGAATACCAGCGCTCGGCAGCCAAGTGTGTACGTCTGTGTTTGGGGTGCGGAGGGTGTGTGTGTGTGTGTGTGTGTGTGTGTGTGTGTGTGTGTGTGTGTGTGTGTGTGTGTGTGTGTGTGTGTGTGTGTGTGTGTGTGTGTGTGTGTGTGTGTGTGTGTGTGTGTGTGTGTGTGTGTGTGTGTGTGTGTGTGTGTGTGTGTGTGTGTGTGTGTGTGTGTGTGTGTGTGTGTGTGTGTGTGTGTGTTCTGCGTGAATTATTAAGCGAGTGCACGAGTGGGCGGGTGTCTCGTTTCCTCGGCGTTTGAGGAAGGTCAGAGGTCATTTGTGTGTGTTTGTATTCTCGTGTCAATTTGGGGGGGGGGGGAATCAGTGTGTTTGGAGACTGAGTGTATAAGTGTGTGTGTGTGTGTGTGTGTGTGTGTGTGTGTGTGTGTGTGTGTGTGTGTGTGTGTGTGTGTGTGTGTGTGTGTGTGTGTGTGTGTGTGTGTGTGTGTGTGTGTGTGTGTGTGAGAGAATCTACATGAGAGAAAAAGAAAAGAAAAGGAAACAAGAAAGAAACACTGTACATATGTGACAGCTGTTGGCAGTACAGTATGAACTCCTGTGTGTGTGTGTGTGCGTGTGTGTGTAAAAGCAGACAGTATGCTGGGTGTTAAACGTGTGAGTGAGAGCAATAGCGAGTGTATATGATTTTTTAATGGTTGCTTGTAGTCGGCCCATCATTTTCTTCCTTTGACACTGTCACTTCCACTGTCTCTCAGGCTTTGTGCTAGGACGTGACAGGTTGCCTTCAAGTATCTTCTGACTGGTTTTTGTTTGGAGACTCTCACACAAAACCTTCAGAATTTACTTACGAAAATCACGCTGTTCACTTAGCGGAGCGTTAGAACAGTAGCTACCGAGTCTGCAGCCGCCGATGATCAGATCCTGCGAGTTATTTTATGACTGATCCATTGCAAAACATGGGAAAATAGTTTCGAAATATTAAAAAAATTTAATTTGTATCACTTCTTTCCAGAGCGCAAAATAACATTTTCAAATCTCTTGCTTGGTCAAGCCAGAACTCCCAATAACAAAATCGGCTACATTTATAATGATATAAAAAAAAGAAAAATCAACAGCACCAACAACATCTTCAGATGAACAAATTCAAGGAACAATTTGACCTTGTGGGAGTTATCACAGATGAGAAGATTGATAACTCTCTTCAATGTCTGTACAGTAAATCTGAAGGTGAAGGCAGCCCGTTAGCTCAACGTAGCTTAAAGGGCTAGCTCGATGATTTTGAAGTGGGGTTGTACGAGTTACTTATGCATAGTTAATATATTCCCTTATGTAGATGATGATCAGCGATGTCATTTAACGGAGTTTGGAGGAGAAGTGGAAGTAGCCTAAGTCTCAGTCCCACTGTTGCAGAGGGGACCACCGGAAAACGTCTTTTCTCGCCATATTTTTAAACGTTACCTTAAAAAAAAAAAATCTGTTCCATTGCACGCTAAAGGACGTATTTCTTTCACTCTGCGCCGGCAGAGCATCAACCTCGCAAATCAGCTGTTCGACTCAAAGCGACCGCGGCGAGTTGGCGCAGTGATACCTGGCCGAAGTACGCCTTGGAAAAAAACGTGCAAACTTAAACGGCTGTCTGGCGGAAACCTGAAGCAGTGGAAAAAAAGTACGTCCTTCAGTCGACAATTGAACAGAAATTGTTGAACAGAAAAACAAAGAGACGTTTTTCCGGTGGTCCCCTCGGCAACAGTGGGACTGGGACTTACGCTGCTTCCACTTCTCCCCCAACCTCCGTTAAATGACATCGCTGATCCCCATCTCCATAAGGTGACATATTAACTATGCATAAGTAACTCGTACAGCCCCACTTCAAAGTCACTGAACTGTCCCTTTAAAGGCTAGAAACATGAGGGAACATCCTCTCTGCAAACACAACCGAATCCTGAGCCCAATCAAAGTATTATATCTTCGTTGAACATAAACCGGAGTGGTAAAGCAACACTTGCAGCGGGTTTACAGGGGATTATGTGTCCGTCTATTTTTGGCACTTTGGTTTTTCAGCTCCAGAGGTGTTGTTCGACAAGGTTTTGTTACCTTCAGACGGAGACACGTAAGCTGTTTCCCCCCCCTTTTTTTTTTTAGTATGATAAGCTTTAAGCTAAGACAACTGGTTGCTGGTGGTGTCGAAATCATAGAGCCGTCTGATATTGATCTTCCTGTCTAGACCTTGGCAGGAAAGCAAATTAATGCATTTGACTAAACGTTTTAATATGCTAAATAAATACTTGCACCTCATTTTATGATCCACCATCAGTGTTAATTGAGAATGATTGCCGATAGTTAAATAATGCTTAGCAGCACATGTACAACGAGATTTTAAACGATTAAAAATGAAAGAGATGTATCGGTTGAACGTTCAAATGAAACTATAGGTTTTCCAGTGTAGCAGCACACATTTGTTAAGATCGCGGAGAACCTGAAAGGTTCGATTCACTCCCGATCCTTGTCTCTCTATCCTCCCCTGAGATCGGCCACAGACGATGCATTACCATGACAACCACGAGAATAACGACAAACAAGCCCCGGACGGTTCCAGTGATCTGGAGCTACAGCAGGCAGCCCTTAGCCAAGGCTCACCTCTCCTTCTTTTCTTTCTTCTTCTTTTTCACAAAGATTCAGTCAATTCACTTTGACGTGTTCCTTTAAAAGAAATGATAATCCTTGAGCGGCAAGCAACAATAACCATGTGATACCTGAAAAAAAAAAAGTATGAATCAGCTCTGTTGGTCTGAACAATACTGTGACGTGTTCCCAATTTTTTGTAAATCCAACTTATAAGGTGCCGAGATGTAACAAGTCTCTTTTCTGTAGCTTGAAGCACATAAGTCATTAAATCTGTCACGACATGGTTCGTTCAAATGACGACGTGTAAAATAAAGTGCAGCATGTTCGTGTGTACTACGAAACAGAAATTGGAAGGAAATGAACGCCATAGAAGACCGTTCAGTCTGTCTTCTTAGAAGTCAAGATGAAGGTAGGCGAGGCTAAATTATTTATAAAAAAAGGTTATTCAACTACAAGTAAGATTAATGTGTTTCGAATTAAAGAGCAATGGAGGCAACATGTGATAAAAGAATATCGTAAAAAAATAAAAAACATCCGCCCACATGGACCCTATGGACATAAACACACATACAGCAACAAAGTCTCGCGCTGAAATTGAACACATGCACACAGTAACTTGTTGCTAGGTGACACTGGCTGGTTAACCACGGTGTGCAGTGCACTGGCATTTGCACAGTGGGTCTGCTCCAATCAGAGGAGCTGAACAACAGCAGGCTGCCGGGCTGAAAGTCAAGTGCGTCTGAGGCCGACAACACGGTGACGACAAAACACGATCAGGAGGAGGTCGCTCCAAATTAAGAATATATTGGTTTCAAAACCCAATGATCACTGCATCTTCACCACGTCAATGTCGGTACGCCACGTTCAAATATCTGCCACTGTCAGAGGAAACGGAAATATGAATCTACTGTACAACCGATCCCTTTGCGATCTCTTATCGTGTTGTGGCTGCAACCTTAGCTCGTGAAAGTTCCGACTGGAAGACTTTGAATTTGAACAGTCATTCGATTTAAGGGTTATAAGTATAATAATAATTATTATAATACATTTTCACTTATATAGCACTTTTCAAAGCAAATGTTACAAAGTGTTTCACAGTAAAACAAAAAAAAAAAGTCACAACTATTGGGACAGGTAGATCAAGAACAAACAGAATTATAGAATATTAATGTGATAATACAAGGTGAATAAATCAAATAGTGGTGATATCCAGTAAAAAGCTGATAAAACAACATAGTTAACATCCCCGTGTGGGTCAACCATGGCTCGACCCTTTGTTCTGCAGCTAGACCCTCTGTGTTAAAGCTGCCTTTCTCAAAAATATTATATTATATAAGCTAATTAAAAGGGTAGCATTTGCTATAGATATGGTTTTATTTCCAGAAGCCCTCAAACGTAGAAATCAAGGGAAGCTACGGGTAACTTGAGGAGAGCGAGAATAGCACTTCTATTTTCCATCTCCACCATGCACATGAAAACTTATAAAGATGCAATTTTAGCTGGGCTTCCAGATCAAATCGGAAGAGCATACCGTGCACACACACACACACACACACACACACACACACACACACACACACACACACACACACACACAGGCCTGATGATGTCAGGACCAAAGTCACATCATCTTGGAGAGAAAACAGGCCAAAATCTCATCACGGCATCCCGAAATGAGATTACCACCCCGGCCCTGCTTTTATGTGGAAGTCAATATATCATTCATCCCTCTCTGCCTCCTTCCCCTACAAATTGTATTAAACCCCAGATATGTCCCTTAGAATCAAGACCAGATTGCTGGGCGGGGTGGTCGGCGGAGAGACGGAGGGGGAAAAAGAGGGCGAGGGAGAAGAGAGAGATGTGTGTGTGTGTGTGTGTGTGTGTGTGTTAGGGACTTAACACAGTGCAGAGCCTCTTGGTGTGTTACTCAGAACAGGCTCGGCTCAGGACACATGGAGGTGTGTCAACTCCAAACATCACATGCAAGAGTTTGAATCCGTTGTGCGTCAGTGTCTGAATGCATGTCACACAACGGTGGGTGCACAGTTAAGATGTCTCTGCACACACACACACACACACGCACACACACACAATGCTGATTCTGAATAAATACATCATGAGAGAGACATTGAGTGGCTTTTTCTAGCATCACACCAATCACCATTTAGAAGATTTAGATTTTCATGTACTGTCACTATTCTTTTCATTTCAACACTTCGGTCCATGTTTATTTTCTCAATTTCTCAATTTGTCTGCAAAAATGTCCACATTTTTTGCTAATTCAGTCGTCAGACTTGCGACATGTTATTCTTCCTGTTGCTTGACTAATGGGCAAATGGCTGCAGCCCTAGCTTGGTCAAGGTTACCCATACTTCCAATTAAGTTACATCTTGATGTCATGTGTGCAATGATATTTTAGACGATGGCGGCTTTATGGAAGGTCTTCTCCTTCTGTCTCCCTGCACATGAAGCCCGGTCCACGAAAGGAACAGTTTCCCCGCGGTTTGTTGTGGAAAATCGACTCAAATCTAATCCGAGGCAAAAGCGTGCGCCAGGCCCTATCGCTCCACATCAGTTGCCGACCTCCCTAATGCGCCCGGCGCTGAACGGACACGAATCTCTGCGGCGAGCGTCAAAATCTCCTGGAAGAGCCTTGGCTTGTGGGTCCCTTTTGACCAGGTGCTATATTTCATTTGATTTTGACTTTTATTTGATCAGATTTCGTCTCCTGAGATTGAACTCTTTAACTCGCCCTTGACCAAAATGGTTGACCGCGGTTTACAGACAATAACGCCGTGGAAAACAGGGAAAGACAAAACACCGCATGCATGCAGAGCCAACGGAGAACATAACCCCACAGGAAGAAACCAAAAAAAAAAAGGTCTACTGTCCTTACACTGTACCTCATCACACAGCAGTGACTCACCCACCCCTTCCCTTCCCTTCCCTTCCCTTCCCTTCCCACCCCTTCCCTTCGCTCTCCTGTTGCCAACTCAGCTATTTAGCTCACGTCTGCCCTCTCTGACCACGCACGGCCTCACCCCTCCTTCCTCGTCCTCCTCTTCTCTTTCTTATATATTGGCTTCTGCTGTTGTATAACTCCGCACACACACACCCACCCACACACACACACACACACACACACACACACACACACACGAGCAGCGCAAAAGCCCAACGCATTTAAGGCCCGTTATATACGTAAGATGCAGACGGAACATGCGACACAGTCCTAATCAGCAAAAAGCTCCTGAAGTCAGTCACAGTAATGACATCCTGTGGGAGGCGTGTTGGCCTGTCGGCGTGTTTGCCTGCATGCGACCGCGTTTCCACTATGCGTGAATGGAGCGCTCTGTGACGCCTGAACAGTCGCGCACTGTCCACCGGCCCCATTTTTTTCCACAATTAGAACTGTCTGTCGGGAAATATTTGGCTCCTCTTCCTTCCATCCTCAAAGCTCTTTGATGTGTGCAGCCGGCAGCTGTGTATCGCCGGGGCCGGCAGCCAATCAGAAGCCAGCTACGTAGGGGGACTCTCAACGTCCACGAAACACTGGACCTCTTTGATTTGAGCGACATGATCATTTTTCGTCTCGAGTCGCCGATGAAATGGAACACGGGGCGATGTCTTGCGTGGACTCGGGAGTGTTACGCAGCATCATTTCGGTTGCTCACACCCAAAGCCTCTTATTTACAGTCATTTGGCAGCTGGAGCCTCTCTGTGTATATATGAATGCATAAAAAGTGACAGTATAACACTTTAGTTAGTGTCTGAGGGTCGTCCCCCCCCCCCTATACTTTGCATTACAACATGGATTTGCAATAAACTGTCAAGGCGACGAAATTCAGGTCTGGAAAAGAATCAATCGAGCTCTGATTAATATTAATTCTTGCCGGACAAATTTAGGAACCAAGGATGTGACTTATTCCAGTCTCTCAATATTCACAAAAACGTTTTTTTCCTAACTTGTTGACTCGGTTCAAATGAATACATCGAAATTGACCGTTCAACAATCAATTCACTTTTGAGATTTTGGTGGAAGAGGAACCGTCACATATTCTATGTCAGGTTCCCGATAAACCTCGTATGCTGTTTTCTGGCTTCAGTGGCTCCACGCTTCACCACGGTTGCTGGTCAGATGGTCGCTCTTCACTGGAGGATTTAGGCTTCAATTCTTCCTTCCTTTTTTGTGAAAATGATAATTTTATAATAATATTTATACGTATATACAAACTTAAGAACAAACTAACTACAAACATTTACTTTGCGTCTTGAAATTAGGACTCAAACAGACGCCTGTGAAACTACACTAAGTTGTGAGCTGGCAATGTACCATTAATAGTAAAAATAGTTACATTTCCTTTCTTCTTTATATTAAACTGATCTGAATTGCGACTGAAGTGCTCTTAATTCATATAATAACCTCTATTCTCACAGAAATGGTTTGCTATTTGTATGTACATGTTTTCAAAACTCGATGCTTCAAAACCTGGATATATGCACAATCATATCTCCGAGTGTATTGTTAAGCCTGCGGCACTGTAAGTGCATAATGATGATAACAGGGTCCAATAGGCTACTGATTCTCTCCCGCGGGTCTTGCAGGAGCAAAGACTTTAAACGTATTCAGGCATTTTACCTTGTCGATGTGGATGCACACACAACTAACACAGAAGAACAGGCATTCAGGATTTCATGCGCACGTCGTTATTTTAATAATCTTGTTGGTCAACTGGAGCATTAACTAGGAATGCACTCGCTCGTCCAAGCCCCCCCCCTCCCCAAGATTACAAAGGGCAGGTGCTGTGCCGAAAACGAGCGACCAATAAAAAGACAAACAAACTGCTCGTGCGCTGCAGGGCTCCAATTCTCACTTATTTATTGCACCGGAAACTTTTTAACTTCGTCCAAATTAGCCAGCTGCTGATCATCAATCACAGGTCCTCGTTATCCATCCGTACGATTGTGAAAATATTCTCAGACAGGTCTTTAGGAAAAAGCTGAAACATAATAGTGTAAAAAATACTGTATTAGAAGCTTCAGCAGCAGCAGTAGCAACAGTAGCAGTAGTAGTAGTAGTAGTAGTAGAAGTAGTAGTAGTAGTAGTAGTAGAAGTAGTAGTAGTAGTAGAAGTAGTAGAAGTAGTAGTAGTAGTAGTAGTAGTAGTAGAAGTAGTAGTAGTAGTAGTAGAAGTAGTAGTAGTAGTAGTAGAAGTAGTAGTAGTAGTAGTAGAAGTAGTAGTAGTAGAAGTAGTAGTAGTAGAAGTAGTAGTAGTAGTAGTAGTAGTAGTAAAAGTGAGCAATTTTCTGAGTTGGAATGTTTCCATTGTCATATTCTATTCTTGCATGTTTTTTTGCGTCAGTGTGATATAATTCTTCTGCACATTGTTTAATTCGATGCATTATCCACAATATGTGCTCAGAAAGGATCTGGTTGTTTTTCAGTTGTATTTCCAATAAAATATTCATTATATGCCCTACTTCATGTTAGTCCTGTGATATACAGTAAAATTACACTATTGTTACACTATATACCCAATATCCCCTCAAGTATTCCTGATTCTAATATCATCCACACTTACTGCTTTGCGCCACTGCATTAATAATTGATAATCTGATCTGTGCATGTTAACTTGACTATAAAAACTTTACTTGAGTTCTCAGCTATAAGCGCCAATAGATTCTCCGAGTACCACAGGTTAAAGCACTTGTGCAGCAGTGAGGCAGTTGATTACAAAGTATTTAGTGTCAAACAACTGTCAGGGAGCGAAATGAAATGTACAATATTGATCTTGGAAAGGTTCTTGAATATGAAGTAGCATACAGTGAAATAAAAGAACGAGAACCTCACACTTTGTACACACTTTGCACACTATACCTGCATAAATGTACCCAGTCACATTCTGCCTCTGTCTGGGGCTGTGAGGGAAACAAATCTGTGACTGTTAATGCTCATCTCCTCCACAACACCTCGTGTGTGCATCAGCGTTGAAAGGTCAGACACTTGGTGTAAAATGACCCATTTTTTTCGACTTGTCAAGCTCACGCTAGATGAGTTTTTTCTAACGCCCCCCCCCCCCCCCCCCCCCCCCCCCTCGCCTTGTGACTTCCAGAGCACATATCTCCTGAAAGGGTCATCCTCGGCCATCTGCCGCTTGTCACCGGTTCATTACTGTACTTGTCGTCCTGCTTCGTCTGTCCCCTGGTTGCCAGAGAAACGGCGTGTGACTCGAGCGGGAGCATCTCTCTCTCTCTGTCTCTTTCTCTGCCGAAGCGTCCTTGAGCAAGGGACCTTCCAGCTTCCTATACCACAATGAGTATATATCTGAATGAGGCCACTGCCCTGTAGCTGGAGGGGCCGGCGAAACGGAGAAACTCCCCGGAGGGATAAGCGGAGTATGGCTTTATTGCTTATTATTATCAGTGGGCCTGATGTGCCGATGATGAACACCTGATTTAATTATCATTGAAGAGTCTTTATCGTATCAGTCTCATCGCGGCGCACGAGGTGTTGGGAGAGCGGGGGGGGGGAGAAAAAATTAGGGAGCAGATTGTGAAAGTGCTATTCCCTGGTCTCCCCAACCAGAAGGGATCATCTTTTAGAGGGATCTGGTTAGGTATTATATAATATTTGAATGCACAGATCGAATAGACGTCAAAGACATACTAATAATCGCTGTCCGCAGGAGCCCATAATGAGTAGCGGTTCGCTGAAAGAGGGGACATAGGTCGAGCTCAGAAAGACTGGCATTGCCATAGGAACCAGCTGCACCCACGCAGTCATGGAGAGGAGGCAGGGAGAGTCACAGAGAGAGAGACGGAAAGAACGAGAGAGCCAAAAAAGGAGAGGAGGGGAGAGAGAGAGAGAGAGAGAGAGAGAGAGAGAGAAGATGCAATGTCTTTGATGTGACTAGCAGCCCCAGGTCTCTAATCTCTTCCTTCTAAATATTTTTCTGCTTATGCAATGAGATTCACCCTCTTTTTAAAGACCCCCCCCCCCCCCCCGTCCATTTACATGTTCCTTGCATCTGTGACAGATGTCCTCGGGCGGAGAGCGAGGGCATGGAGACGGGAGTTGAGTCAGAGACGTAGAGTGGCGAGCGTGGTCCTCAGCGTAGACGACGATGATGTCAGTCAGTGCACCTCTGCGTGGAGGGGAGGGGAAAGTGAGGACACCTGCTGGGCGCCGCTGGAAGAAGCCCTCAGGGGAGCGCCAAAAAAACGTAGTGTCTCATGGGCGCCGGACACGCGGCGGGCCCGTGTGTCACGCCTTATCAGGCCGCCTGAAGTATCCCCACGGCCGCCCTGGGCGTCAAGGAATATTCCTTTCATCCAATCCAAACTTCCATCAATTACTAACTAGGCCCGGGCGCTAGAAAAAAAAGAAGGTTGTTTTCCTGTTGACTTTATCAACTTGTTTCCGTACGGCAGAGACACAAAATCAGGTTTCATCTGCAGGGGGGCGTGTTGCTCGTGAATCCAGTTGGCAGCGTGTTCTTTAATCTTGCTATACTTCATCTTCTCTATGTTGCGTTCCGTCACATTTCTTTGAGCTCTCTCCTCTTGCTTCCGGTCCATTTCTTTGAATCTCACATCATCTGTTAACAACCACTTTTCGATCTTGCCGCATTAATGAATTCATTAATCTCATTTGTCTGTCAAACATCATTCCTCATTTCTTGTCTGACTTTGTGTGTCGCAACTCTTTTGTCACCGCACTTCTTTAAATTGAATTCCTGCATCGCGTCGGTTTTGCCTTCACTCTCCTTTCTATCACCTCGTGTCTCATCTCTTTGCACTTATTTCTCCGTGGCACGTCATTCGTTTTAATGCCGCTTCAATATCTCGTCCCGTTTCTACGTCTATATCTGTAATCTGATTTCAATTATCTTAATCTCCTTTCACTCGGTTCATTTCTTTTATCTCACTGTTTTTTAAAATATGATTCCTTCCATTGCGGGTCATTTCTTGTGTCCCAATTCTGCATCTCATGTCTTGAATATGATTCCTTCTACATTTTCTCAGATTTATTTCCAAACATTTCTGTCAAGACATAATAATATGTCTTCATTTTTGTGTCTCATTCTCATCTCGCTAGTTCATCTATTTTTCATTCATCATCTTTTTCATCGAGTTTCACTAATCACTTTCGTACATTTTCTCTAATCTCTTCTCTCATCAATGAGAGAAATTAAATTTACTTAAATCATGTCAACACTCATTATCTCATCACATGCTGATCGATGAGCTAAAAATAGAGCTGTGTCTCCGTTCAGAATCAGAATTGACTTCATCGCCATTGTACGTACATACAACGAAATTGAAATGCTACTCTATGGTGTGAACATAGAAACATAAAAATGAAAAAAACACAATTTTAATTTCAGTCGGTGTTGCGTGTTGATTCTGATTCTGTGTCTCCACTGGATTAACCATTATGAGATTCAAACAACTTTCTGGTCGCGCTCCGATAGTTCGTGGATGATGTGGAGGATAAGAGGGGGGGATGGGGGGTTTGATAAAGAGGAAGTTCGATGTGGTTCCGATGGGACCATCTGTCGAATGCACCTATCACAGAGCTCGCCCGCAGCCACCTCACTCACTGTCATCCCTGCGGCCTGATGGACGGACTGGTGTGTGTGTGTGTGTGTGTGTGTGTGTGTGTGTGTGTGTGTGTGTGTGTGTGTGTGTGTGTGTGTGTGTGTGTGTGTGTGTGTGTGTGTGTGTGTGTGTGTGTGTGTGTGTGTGTGTGTGTGTGTGTGTGTGTGTGTGTGTGTGTGTGTGTGTGTGCGTGCGTGCGTGCGTGCGTGCGTGCGTGCGTGCGTGCGTGCGTGCGTGCGTGCGTGCGTGCGTGCGTGCGTGCGTGCGTGCGTGCGTGCGTGCGTGCGTGCGTGCGTGCGTGCGTGCGTGCGTGCGTGCGTGCGTGCGTGCGTGCGTGCGTCAAGACTGAGTCGACGTCGGAGTGACAGTGCGACGTGTTGCTGAGACGAGGAACAGAGAGCTCTTCCAGGGGCCTCTGTCATTTAGATAATTGTGCGAATGCTGTCGACACACAGCAACACACACATATGCTCCGGGGCAGCGCTGGTTACCATTCCCCTCCGTCTCCTTTTGTCCTCGCTCCCTCGCTCTACTCGCTCTTGTCCGTGTCATATTGGGTGGATTCAATTTTTAAAAAGAATGGACGTCCAAACTTGCTCCGGTCGTGAAGTTCCACGTCTGTCGGTTGTCTCCGAGGAGCGATCTGTGTTGCGTGTGTTCGACGGGGAGATCCCGGTCAGCGACGCGTCGTGCGACCGCCTGTAGGCCACCTGTGCTCTCAGGTGATCTGCAGTGGATTTGCACACGTGGGATCTTTTGTCTTCCGTTGCAGGATTTACAAAAGCCGACTGCCACCGCTGTTCATTTGACTCCCGGTGAAGCAGCGCCAGATCAAATTGCTCCATCTCATTAATGCTCCTTCCTATTCCCTTTGACTCCCAACTCTTTGACTTTTATCAGAATACAGCATTTCTACTGCTGTTTTATTTCCCCCACACCTTCTCTCTCTCTCTCTCTCTCTCTCCTTGTCGGCGTATAAACCTACCTCCTTTAACGTGATCCGTACCACCAGAGGGGTAATTTGCTTTAGCTGGAATCCTAGATGAAAGCCATTTGTCACCCAGCAGGGTCAGGACGGCTACGTACTCAAGTGCCAAGAGCAACGCATTTTTCGGGGGAACGGAGGCGCGAATTGGAGGAAGAGTAAAGATCGGGGGGGGGGGCTCGGAATGCGTTCAACGAGATCGGGGACATTCTGCGCCACTTTCCTCTTTTTCTGTCCTGACATCAAACAAAACAGTTGCCATTGTTTTTGTGTGTTTTCTTTTTCCTGGTAATGAGAATGTGTTAATTAATCAAGGAATGCCTTTAAAGTCATTCAAGCAGAGAAAATAATGAGGAGGAGAAACACTTACGCATGCATTATTCATTAGGTTGGGGGGAAGGGGGGGGGGGGGACACACACAACCGTTTTATTTTCTTTCTCTGCTTTAAAGTCCAGACAAACCAAAGCACCGGTCTGGCGTTCTGCTCCCTGGGCCAGTCGGAGAGGTCAAAGGAGCCGTCGGTTGTGCCGTCGACGCGGTGGCTTCCATTTCCCACTCCGCTCTCTGCGACGTGCAGGGGGCCACGGCGAGGAGGCATCCGGCAGCCGACGGCAGCGAGAAAGAATTATTACAGCCGCCGCTCTTCCCGCTCCAGTGTCGGCACTGCGGAGTGATGCTGGGCCAAATGACTTTACATATTTAATGTACTGCCACGGGCCGCGAGGCAACAGGCAATCCGCTCCTGACATTGTGCGTCAGCCGTCCCCCGTGCCCCCCGACAGCAGGCCCAAATGACGCCGCCGGGGGGGTTTCCGGCTCTGCCCCTGGGTTCCGTCCACGTGGACCACTTCTGGAGGCGGCGCTGTGGTTTTCAGGTTTGAATTTGAGATGAGGGGGAACATTCGCAGATGTGCGAGTTCTCCCCGGGCGATTGTAAATCAAAGTGTCTCGCTCCTCGCCGGGCGTCACGACCGAGCTCTTTTGAGGGCGCGTGCAGCCCATTTGGCTCTGCGCTCGCCGGAGAAGAATAATTGTAAGCCGCATGCGAGAGTTTCACGCCGCAGCTTCACTGAGGCGAGTGTTATCCGTCTCCTTTTGTCCTGGCATGTTCTGGTGTGTGGTGTTTTACTCAAAGAGGTTGCAGTGACAGCGTGCGGAGAGTATCACAAACACAGGAGTGGCTGAGGTGGCGGTGTTATTAGTTATCTGTGTGTGTGTGTGTGTGTGTGTGTGTGTGTGTGTGTGTGTGTGTGTGTGTGTGTGTGTGTGTGTGTGTGTGTGTGTGTGTGTGTGTGTGTGTGTGTGTGTGTGTGTGTGTGTGTGTGTGTGTGTGTGTGTGTGTGTGTGTGTGTGTGTGTGTCAGTCAGTGTCTGTGTGTGTGTGTGTGTGTGTGTGTGTGTGTGTGTGTGTGTGTGTGTGTGTGTGTCTAACATCTGACACACCCACGCGTGCTCGTACACACTCATCTGATTGTACCTGTACATCCCTGCAGGACCTTCATGGACATGATTTAGTTTTTTCCCCCCGAAAAGCCTCTAACCTTAATTCTGGCATTGACCTTAACGAAAAACGGGGATGTTTGCTAAAGCCTGCCAAAAGCAACAGTCGCAGCAATTTTTCAATTTGAATTCTTTCATTTCCTCGTACCGTGTCTCACGCTGCTGAGCAGGAACGTGTTTGGCGAAATACATATTGCATGAGCCCGGGAGAAAACACGGCCGTTTTTTTGTTTTTTTGTTGGTCGCTTTTCTTCCATTTTACTTTAAAAACCTCTCTGTCGTTTCTCCGGGAAATGAAAATTGAACTTTTTTATTGCCCCAACAATGGCCACACATCTTCTGTAAATATCCCCCTCAAGCATTAACCCCCCCCCCCCAAACAGAATAAACTCTCAAAGTCCAAAAACTGAAATGGTTCCCAAAGGAGTGATACCTACAAGAGCACGCAGACGTTTGCATCGCTGTATTGTCCTTGGGCGAGTTCTCCCCGGTGACTCACTTACATGCACTCAAGTGACCAGGTTACAGTCAGCTCTCTTGCTAAGTTCTTAAATGTCAAGCAAAGGTGAAACCTGGGTTTTTCTTAATTGGGGTTAGGGATTAAAATATCAGATTTCCCCTGGAAAATGGTTATTTCTATGTCATTTACACAGGTAATCGGTCTCTAATTGGCATTTTTTTGCAGGTGTGCGTGACACAAAGAGTGGCTGAAGGAAAGGAGAGGTCATTTCATTAAGTCTGCCTCACATTTGACTAAGGTCAAAATTTGGTTTTCACCAAAAGTGGTTGGTCTCGGCCCGAATCAGTCCGAACCCTGGTTCGGGTTGTTTGCGGTGTGAAAACGCTTTCTTTTAGGTCGGGCCGTCGGCCCAAAAGCAGGAAGTTGAGACGGCGTTAAAAACAACAGAAGAAGAAAAAGACGCGGAGGAGAAGTGACCCGCGGTCCCACGGGAGGAGGAGACGACGACGAAATACTCAATTGACAATATTTAACAAATGTTATCCCGACTTTCCGAATTTCACTGTGGATCCTGCCAATCCCACATCCTTCACTCAGGGTACAATTGAAAAAGATTTCACTCCTACTTATTGTCCTTAAAAGTTGATTTGATTAGAGTCTTTATCTGCGACCACAAACAGAGCGGCCTCAGCGGCCACTGTCAGAAACCTCGGCCCTTCATTCATCGACTCATGTTGTCTGCAGCATTATGTAAAAAGTGCGCGCGCACACGCTGACTTTTGGCAACTGCCTCACGCAGCCACCGCGGCTTTTTTCTGACCACGGACCGCGTGTGTTCCTGTGTGTGTGTGTTGCCGTGATAAACACGTGCGTCTGAGGGACAGTCAGGCAGCGGCTTCTGTACTGATCCAAGTGGCACTTGGAGAAGAATTCACCTCCGGAGACAGCTGCGTTGTCACCGTCTGCCATCAGATGTGCACAATGTGGACTGGTCAAGAAACAGACGTGTCTTTGACGTGTTGTTCCTGTCAAGGCTTCTCTCTGACAAGAGAAACTCTCCTCTTTTTGCAGTGACGGCTGAGATGTAACTTCTGCCGTCCACTTTACTCGAGGCATGTTACAATTTCTTTAAAGTCAAAAAGCTCGCCGCAAACACGACTTTGGTGACGTCCGGTGCGTTCTCCTCCGCCTCCTCGGTGCTCCTGTGTTTTCCTCCCGCTCCGGAGTTGAACACGTGATCGGTGAAATCCTTCCACGCACAGTATAGATCCCACGAGTCCACTGTACTGTGGGACATTTTGCGACCGGAGCACTAATCTGCTGCCGTTTTGTGTTTTATCGTTCCGCCCGCGGCGCGGCTGACTCTTCATCCGTTATCCGGAATTTTCGAGGGGGGGGGGCGGGGCGAAAAACGAACCTCTCCGGAGCGCCGCTCGCGGCCCCCGAGCGGAGAGATTACGGCGGCGCTTCACCAAGTGCTCGGAATTGGGAGCAACGCACAGTCGCTGCTGTGTACCTGCATGTGATGTACTGGAACGAGTCCACGGCTCATAGTCGGATGAAATATTGCAAGTGCAACAAATGTTAATATTGCAAGTTGGCAAAAATGTAAATGCGATAGAGTTTGTTAGCGCTTTGTTGCAGCCTTACTTGAACAAATGGTTCCCAGCACAGGGAGGCTTTTTTTTCTTCTTCTGGTATGTTTATTGCAGGCGGGATGCCAAAGGATAAAAAAAAAAGTATTGTATTCCAAACAAATCCAAACCCGAATCTTCGGGCAGACGCAGAATATCCAACAAAGCCCCGGCTGATTTTTTTTTTCCCACTTTCAAAACTGAACTCACCGTCAGCCTCTCTAATCGTCCTTTCGGAGTCGTGCTTCGACGCGCTATCACTTTAAAGTGATCCGCCACCCGCAAGCGCACACCGCTCACCTCTGGCTGATTGTGTTTGGAGAGAAGTGTCATCATTCTCCCAAATTTTCCCTGTTAGCATGCCCCCCCCCCCCCCCCCCTGCACATATTGCAGTGCCATGTGTCAGTAATTAGTTTCTCTGAATTATGAGTTGCGACAAGAGTCTCTCTGCAGCTAATAGAGGTTGCTAAAATATAAATGATGACTAATGGGGAAAGGGATCACTGCTGAATTCACAATTAGGTGAACTGTAATAACATTGTGATTGTCAAAGCAGCTCAGTATTCAGATGTCACCCCTGCGCCTCAGAGTGATTCGGCTTGAAGGTACAAAACCTGACGCGTGTGTCCCCCCCGGAGACCAGATGACGCGTGTGTCCCCCCCGGAGACAAGTAATGACAATGACGACTCGCAGTCAGCGACGTCTCCGTGAAATAGGCTTTCGGATGACTTGAAACAATTACAGTATTTTCACAGTAAAAACGTTAACACGCCGATTTTCACATTCAACACCATTTGCAAATTAAATGTAGAAACTATTGAAAAGAATCTCACACATATGAATCTGCTGCGTGGCAAATGTCATCATGAGATGTGATGTAACTCAACCAAATTAGAAGTTCAAATCAAAGCATTTGTACATTAGCGGACCAGAAATATTCATTTCATTAAATTGTGGGTTTTCATGAAAAGTTTCATCAAACCATAAATAATCGGCACAAACAGAAGGTTATCATTATTTCTTTTTTACAATTTCTTCACTTTAAGAAATCACTCCATTAGAAGATGTTTAGGTCATGGTGGTTACGACCAAATCCAGCTGTTCTATTGTAAATAGCATATGAATACCAACTGAACATAATCGTCTGAAATACCAATCCATTCGTTTATCTCTTCATAAGGGATATCAATAATTTCAACCAGGCCATTTTAGAAGATCATTGTAGGACTAAGCAAGATTCCAGCTCTTTTCACTCGTTCGGCCCGAGGAAAACTGCCTGCAAGTGCTTATCTCTATCCCAGAATATTCCGCTCTCGATGTCCCCATGGAAACCAGTCAGGAGATCCACGACGCTCTCTCTATGGGTGTGTGGACTGTACAGTGTGTGTTGAAACAGTGTTTCAGCGAGTAACGTATTACTCATTGAAAGAGTTGATTTATTACTTTAAATAAATAAATAATGAGTTGGTGTTGTGGTTGTGTCAAGCTTATACCCAACCCCATCACCAGACCTAATGTTGATTTTATAGCAGTCCTAAACACCCTCTTATTATTTTTGTTGGCAGCTTTTTTTAAAAAATTTGTTAGCAATATTTTTCCAAAATGTACAAATCTCAACCAAACGAAAATGTCGGTCTCAAATGTCAATAATGACTTTTCATGCCGTTTTTATAGCATCAAATAACTCATTAGAACAAATCATGGCAATAAAATTGAACATTGAGCTACCTCAAATTACAGTAACCACCTTAAAAAATGTATTTAATGTGTCCCATCTGCTCACATGGAGGAGTCGGGGTTCATGACCTATACTGCAGCCAGCCAGCAGGGGGCGATCCAAATGATTAGGCTTCACTTTTGGGACGCTGGAAGGTCGTCCATCTTTACAGTCAACGGCCCACAGCAGCTGTGGTATAGTGAAGATGAGGGAAATACTGAGATCACGGTTAAAATAAACACTAAGACTATGAAAAGATTGTGGTCGAATAAAAACATGGCATTAAGTGCAGGGTTGTGGTGACCGCAGGCTGGCTGACTGGTGGTAAGCTACAGTGACCAGCTAAGACGACCCAGCATGTAAATTGAACAACTCTGGGGTTGCGGTGGGCATATGTCCCCTCTTTTTCACCTGAGGCCAGCCACTTCCAGAATCTTTTAGCTGCAGCATATTCGTGAATTAGCTTTTTCCATAACATCTGGTGGCAAGGCCGCAAAACAAGCTGACCCTTGAAAAAATGTTAAAGTTAAAGGAGCCTTTGCCGGAATTAGTGGCTGTGATACGACCACTGCATTTGAACGCATTTCATTGACCCACGTAAATCACACGGCCGTGATATCACTTTGCAGTAGTACTGATGCATCTGACACGCCTTCTTCGTTCTCAGCCACTGTTTTATCCTCGCTACAGCCTCGCCTGTGATTGGAGGTTAAACATTACGATTTCCAGAAAATCGAAAGCACACACAAAGTGTTGCCTCTTTGTCCTTGTAGTGACCTGAGGAAAGGGTTTGTCTGTCACACACACTCACACGTGCACACACACACACACACACACACACACACACGCACACACGCACAGACACACACGCACAGACACACACACACACGCACAGACACACACACACACACACACACACACACACACACACACACACACACACACACACACACACACACACACACACACACACACACACACGCACACACGCTCTCTCCCAACTGAAGTCCGTGCCCCAGTTTCAGAGCAGCGAGCAGGAGCCTGATGCCCTGATAGCTTCTGACCACCAGCTGTCTCCATCATCAGAGTGCTGACACCCTCTCACAGTATCTGCCCCCAGACATCACTGACGCCGGACCGGAGAGTGACTGAGAGTAACTGCACCAAAACACTTCAACCAGCTCGGCACTTAAATGCTTTTTCTTTTTTTTTTCCAACCGTCCCTTCCCCTCCTCCTCCTCTTCCTCTCCTCTCCTCTTCCTCTCCTCTTCCTCTACTCTTCCTCTCCTCTCCTCCTCCTCTCCTCCTCCTCTCCTCTCCTCTTCCTCTCCTCCTCCTCTCCTCTTCCTCTCCTCTTCCTCTTCCTCTCCTCTCCTCTCCTCTCCTCCTCCTCCTCCTCCTCCTCTCCTCCTCCTCTCCTCCTACTCCTCCTCTCCTCCTCCTCTCCTCCTCCTCTCCTCTTCCTCTCCTCCTCCTCTTCCTCTCCTCTCCTCTTCCTCTCCTCTCCTCTCCTCTCCTCCTCCTCCTCTCCTCCTCCTCTTCCTCTCCTCTCCTCTCCTCTCCTCTCCTCTCCTCTCCTCTCCTATTCCTCTCCTCTTCCTCTTCCTCTTCCTCTTCCTCTCCTCTCCTCTCCTCTCCTCCTCCTCCTCCTCCTCCTCTCCTCCTCCTCTCCTCCTACTCCTCCTCTCCTCCTCCTCTCCTCCTCCTCTCCTCTTCCTCTCCTCCTCCTCTTCCTCTCCTCTCCTCTTCCTCTCCTCTCCTCTCCTCTCCTCCTCCTCCTCTCCTCCTCCTCTTCCTCTCCTCTCCTCTCCTCCTCCTCTCCTCCTCCTCTCCTCTCCTCTTCCTCTCCTCCTCCTCTCCTCTTCCTCTCCTCTTCCTCTTCCTCTCCTCTCCTCTCCTCTCCTCTCCTCCTCCTCCTCCTCCTCCTCTCCTCCTCCTCTCCTCCTCCTCTCCTCTTCCTCTCCTCCTCCTCTTCCTCTCCTCTCCTCTTCCTCTCCTCTCCTCTCCTCTCCTCCTCCTCCTCTCCTCCTCCTCTTCCTCTCCTCTCCTCTCCTCTCCTCTCCTCTCCTCTCCTCTCCTCTCCTATTCCTCTCCTCTTCCTCTTCCTCTTCCTTTTCCTCTCCCTCTCCTCTCCTCTCCTCCTCCTCTCCTATTCCTCTCCTCTTCCTCTTCCTCTCCTCTCCTCTCCTCCTCCTCCTCCTCTCCTCTCCTCTTCTTCTCCTCCTCCTCTCCTCTTCTTCTCCTCCTCCTCTCCTCTCCTCTCCTCCTCCCCTCCTCCTCTCCTCTTCCTCTCCTCCTCCTCTCCTCTCCTCCTCTTCTTCTGCTCTCCTCCGCCTCTCCTATTCCTCTCCTCTCCTCTTCCTCTCCTCCTCCTCTTCCTCTCCTCCTCCTCTCCTCTCCTCCTCCTCTCCTCTCCTCTTCCTCTCCTCCTCCTCTTCCTCTCGTCCTCCTCTCCTCTCCTCTTCCTCTCCTCCTCCTCTTCCTCTCCTCCTCCTCTCCTCTCCTCCTCTTCTTCTGCTCTCCTCCGCCTCTCCTATTCCTCTCCTCTCCTCTTCCTCTCCTCCTCCTCTTCCTCTCCTCTCCTCCTCCTCCTCCTCTCCTCTCCTCTTCCTCTCCTCCTCCTCTCCTCTCCTCCTCCCCTCCTCTCCTAAAAGCCCGACAGCTCATCCACCCCCAGCCATCAGCGGGTCTTGTCTTCTGCAGAGAGCTACCCGGAGAGAAGAATCAGAAAAGGAGTGCAGGTGCTTTGATTCAAGTGATTCTTCTTCTTCTTCTTCTCCTTCTTCTCCTGGTCTTTGTAGCGGTGCAGAGCAAGCACGATACGGATGAGGGAAGAATAAAAAAGGGGGGAGGAGAGCGGGGAGGTGCAAAGGGAGCGCTCATCGTGACCGAGAAGTGGAGGGAAAGTGGGTCTTTTCACAGTGTGGCGTGCTGATGAGGCGAGAGAGAGCGGCTGGGATTGAAGGAAAGGTTCATGCTGCACCTGACGTCGGGGCACGTGGACGCGAGGCCGGTCTTTCTCACGGCGTGAAGGATTTCTGTCAGAGCGTCGGGTGCAAAAGAAGACGCACGATTAAACACTTCAAAGCCACGACAAGACCCGAGAGACCTTATGGAAAAACAGCCCGTGTTTTCCTGACAAGTGTCCTCCCGCGAATGAACGGTGTGACGCGGAACATCAGATCATGTTGAGTCTACAGTCAGTCAGCGTTTCTTCTAACCGTGGTCGCCGTCCTTTACATCCTCAACGAGGCTTGTTTTTTTTTCTTTTCTGTCGGAGCCTGAAGAATTAAAAAAACAGTTACACAAATAATGCTGGTCAATCGCGGGTTTCGTCGCATAGCTACACGGACGCACGGCAAATCAGTAGAGAGACGTCAGTTGACAGTGACAGAGAGTTTTTGCCAACTGATGATATAAGGCGTCTTCTGGAAATGCAGATGCGTGAAGGTAGAATAGAGGAAACGATTCATGCATTTGTACTGGATGTTGTGTTTTGAGATTGTGCCCCAGTCACTCGAGTGGAAAATCCTCTTCCATGTCTTTTTGGGGATGGCAGCACTTTGGTGTTCGGGTTGTTCTTCTCTTGCCGAGTTGTTTGCGTGTAACGGGTGGAGTACAGTATCACGCCTCCAAGCGATCTCTGAATGCCCCTTTGTACTTTTACCAGAGACTTTCTTCCTCGCCGAACAACTGCAGTGTTCGTTTGATTGAACGTGCGCGCCGCGCGTCATCCTGACGAGGACCTCCGGTGGTTTTGTGACCGCGTGGTCCGGGGGGGTCCTGGGCCCTGAGCGCCTGGTGTGAAGTGAGTGACTGTCTGGACGTCATAGAGCTCAGTGCAAAGACACAAAATGACCATAAAGAGACTCAAAATTACCATGAATTGACAAAATGATGATACACACACACACACACACACCGTAACGACACCGTGGCATGGAGCGTCTGTGTAGAAGTCTTGCCTGTCTGTGTCCAGGGGCCCATTCTCTTGCAATCCTTCGATTGGTCGAAGATCAATGTTCACGTTCTCCATCTACCAACGGCCCAGTTTTAAGGCAGATGAGTCAGTGCTCATGTATGAATCACTTTTTGTAATGCTCATTAGTATTAGCTGTAGGACGGACTGGCCTTGTCCTGGACGGATGGCAGACAAGCTTGCCGTGTCGTTGACATATAGAGGACTTGATATTTTAAATGGTTAGTTTCAGAAAAGCTTACCGGTCAGAGAGGAAATGTTGTGAAGGAGGGAGTTTGGACAGAGGGAGGCATGAGAGAAACTGCAAAAGTAAAAGCCGAAGAGCGATAAAATCGATGAAACCAAAATAGTCCCGTTTGCAATCTGTTTCACCGAATGCAAAATCACGTGTGGGCGGGAACAAGCGCACACACACACACACGCGTGCGCACACACACACACACACAGACAGACAGATACACACACAGACAGACAGACAGACAGACAGACAGACAGACAGACAGAAAGCGTAGAAAGTGCAGTTTGCAGTCAGGACTGATTAATGTTCAAGTGCGGTTCAATTAGAGCAGATGTAAAGAACTGTTCTCTGGTCTCAGCTTGTGCTACCCTGTAAAACGCAATGCAGCGCACACACATCCCCACACACACACACATACACACACACACACACAGACACACACACACACACTCAAAATACAGAGGCTGTTATAAAAATTCATCGACTTACATAATGAAGCTGGAAGTGCTCACTAAGCCATAGGATATGTACCAACACAAAAATGCCGTAAATGCCAAAAGGCGAATCGACGTTCGTTTTGCCGCTGGCACGTTCGAGAACCGACCAAAGACTCAGCGCTCCTCACGAAGACTTGAGGTTCCATCAGAGACGACAGAAATATAGGAGCATCCTAAATATCTGGACCTGCCTGAGAATCCAAACCCATTACAGTGGTGTCGCCTGGTTGTGATTGTTCACGTGTAAATAAGATCTGAATATATATGTTTTACTCCTAAAAATGCTCCTCTGTCACTATGATGGAAACACAAAATCAACTGATTATTCAGTTTGGGTACGCGTTTAAAAAATTTTGGGCTGATTTACAGTCAGGAAATTTAACAACCCTAATTTATATTACATTTAAAAACAAACTCATCTGAGCATACAGTAGTTTCCAATCACGGTCACATTTAAAAAGCTGTGATGAAAAATGAATCATAACCATTAATTAACGCAAACGCAATATAACCGATTAAGAAAACCTCCAGCGTGGGTTGATGTGAATGTCCCTTTGTTTAATGTTAATCTTTTCTTTCTGTCTTCATTCATATTTTTCCTTATTTTTAATTCCTTTCTTTTCTTGTGATGTACTGGACTATACTCCCCAAAGACGTAATGTTTACAAAATGTGTAATACAAAAAAACATGAAATGATAACAACGGCGCATGCTGTGCCACCACTCGCGCGCGTTTCCGTGACAAAATGTTCTCGTGGGGCCGGACAGACTCGTCGGGGATTCCTCCCGGTGAAAGACCTGTGGCTGATCCCACATGAATAACTGTTGGTAACTCAGAACTCGCTGCAGGAATGCAACGTGGGGACGCAAGCAAAGTTTTCCGTGGGTCCACACGTACAGTCCCTCTGGAGAGTTTCAGTACAAATGTGCGCACGTCAGAAAAGCAACTATAGAGAGGGATGTTGTAGCAGTGTATCTCATGTCCCAGCGTGTCCTCTTTGTATTGGTGAATGCACATTTCCCACGTCAGTGGCGTGAAGACGCGCCGGTCTTCAAAGACGTGGGGAATAAAAACACAGATCCGGTCCGATGAGTCCCCCCTTTTCAACCTGGTCCTCCGCGAGTGGTCGAGTGCACGTGCCGCGTGAACCGAGAGCGCGCCCAGGCCCGAATACTGCTCGGCCCCCCGACACGAGGCGAATCTAGTGCTCCTGTTAAACTGCGTGCGGCTTAGCACCCCGCCGACGCGGTTCAGGTCGAGGCCACGACGAGGCGGTACAGAAGCTGCTCTGGCCGCTCACTTTCATCCAGATGAGAGTGCTCACTTCCAGGACGATGGTGGCCCACATCCATCGGGGGGTCACGGGATGGCTCGGCGGGTATGACAACGATGTGATTCATATGCCGCGGCCCACTCTTTGAGCACAAATAAGTGGCGTACTTAAATCGGGAACACTTTCCTCTTTCTGCCGCTCGTTCCCTTTCATCCGTCTGTATCCACATACTCATGTGTCCTTGTCATTGCGCAGCTGGTTTTTTCTTCTAGGTCTTACTTAATTCCCTGCCTCTCGCTCTCTTCCTCTGTCTGTCGTCCCCCCCCCCCCCCCCCCCCCCGCTCCCTCCCACATCATTTTGCTCGGAGCAAACAATTACTTGCCTTGTTTGAGGCTCTCTGGACTAAAATAAATCTGAATAAATGTAGGGATCTCGGTCGCTGCAGGAATGTAATGTGGTTGAGGGAGGAACGCATGAAGAAGAGCAATAAGAGGGACACAAAGGAGATGCCGCCGCCGCCGAATGTCAGAAATAGCCCCGTCGTTTACTGCCACGCGACAAATACTATGGATACAAACGCGCAGTTGTGTATGTCCACATGTATCCGATACAGAGCTTTGTCCTAAAGAGAATTATATCCCCACAGGCGGAGAGGAAATGGAGCTTTTTTCTTCTTCTACTGGATTACTAAAGAAAACATACAGCGTCGTCAGACCTGAGGGCTTTTTCATTCTGGGGGGGGGGGGGCTCATTTCTCACTTTGCCTGTCTGCATATTCAGGTTTGTTTTTGCTGTAAATTATTCCTTGGATCCGCTCAAATCATCCGTACTGCTCCGTCACATGCCGTCCCCTCCACATGAGGTGCCGCTTTCCCAACTTTCACCTCGAGGATCTTGGAAAGAGACGTAAAGAAACCGGGGCGTTTTTTTTTTTTGTAATTGCAGATAACACTCCGCGGGACTCTGGAGGGGCGCCTGATTATTTGAACACATCCATGACGCTTCTGACTTTACAGTGATTTACAGCCGCTGTGCAGTGGCGTGAGAACAGAAGCAACGAGGGGGTTGGTGAAAGAGTGTTGGGGGGGGACAGGGCGGTTCGTGGCAATGGATTGGAATTAAAACCTACAGTGTGACACTTTTATCACTCTGAGCCGCCAGGAGATGTTATTGTCAAAGACAATATTTCATCCTCGGGAAACCTTGAACACACTTCACAACAAATATGATTAGCTGAAGCACACACGCGGATGTTGTCTTCGATTTTTGAAGGTGTCTGTGAAATGATCTGTGGCACAACGCCGGCCTTTTTTTTTTTTCAGTGTATGGTCATTAAGATCTCCTCGAAGATACAAACCGCTAACATAATGGTGCATTTCTGCAATTACAGTGCATTTGTGTACGCGTGTGATTTTTTTTGTGCCGATAATAGAATCTTAATTGGTTGATTAGGGAGGATTAAGGTCATTGATTGGATAGAGCTCGGGGCTCACCTGCTCTTCCCTCCATCTAATTGGTTGGCTGAATAACATTTCAATGAAAGGCTGGGAGCTGCACCCGGCGAGCGTTCACACACACACACACACACACACACACACACACACACGTACGTGCACCGAGAGTGAAGGACCAAGGCCGATGAGAGGAGGAGCAGGGGGCGAGGGATGGAGGAAGGAAGAGGGAGCGAGAGCACATCCTTTTACACCCCGAGCGTCTCGGCCTTTTTCTGGGAGACAAAAAATATCAAAAACCTGGTCTGCCAATCACAAAGCATGGTGGGATTGCGCGCGCGGTTGCAGGTGTTACTCATGTTGTCGTCGGGAACCTCAGACTGTCCACTGCACACGACAAAAAGCAGGTTCCCATAACTCTGCAGACGCGTTCCAAGGTTTGGGATCCGGTGTTGGTTGGTCAAGTGGCACTTCCACCGCCAGTCAATGAGTGTGAGCCGACGTAATGTCCTCTGAAGACACGTCTGTGCGGTGTTGGCGTGCGAGGGAGAGAGATGCTCAGAGCGTGCGAGGTGCAGGTGTTCAGAGTAGACCGCCGGTAATCTGTCAGCGCGCGCACACACACACACACACACACACACACACACACACACACACACACACACACACACACACACACACACACACACAAACTGACTCACACTGTGTGTGACAGTGTGACAGCTGCAATGACAGTGATTTACTGTGAGAGATGAGACTAATGACTGATTGACATTGGTGTCCTTGCAGCTGCATCTGTGTGTAAGTGAAGATATCGACCTTTTTGATGTGTGCGTGCGCGCGCGTGTGTTATTGAATGTTGAATTTGACACAGTTCCTATTAAAAGGGGACATTCCTTTGCAAACACGCTCCCGCCCCCCCTCCTGCCTCTGAGCATGCTGCACACTGACGGCTGTAAGAGGATTATCGAGGTGTCCGCTTTGCACACCAGCAGCCTGTATTATTATTATGGGAGTCCTTAATGATGGTGAATTATCGTTACTGCGGAAAATGCTGCCCTGCACGGTAGGGAGGAAGAACGTAAACAACGTGTTCACACACGGGAGGTTGTAAATCCCACTTTGGATATTTCCAAAGTTGCTGTGCACGGCGGTGTTCGGCAAAATCATGAGTTTTGTTTTCCATGAGTGTAGCATAGATTGCGTATACAAAATTGGACATATTCACGGGTCCAGGAAAGTGAAGCCAATGCGGAAGTGCAGAAAACCTGTTGTCTCTCGAATGACCAGCAGCCAATCTGGCAGCAACAACAAGTCCGTTTTCGATGAGCATCTGACTCTGATACTTCTCACTCGATTCGTGACGTCAGTAAACATTTTCCTGGGGACTTCATGGTTCAATCTCCAGAGTCAAGTCTTGTTCAATACATCAGTTTGTAGATTACCGTCTCATTTAGAGTCAAATAGACGCTAAAGCATGGTACGCGCCCTCAGGCGAGGACGCTGCGTGATTGACAGCTGGCACTGTGCGACCGGCAGATAGACGGTTACTTCTGGTTTAAAAAAACCAAACAACAAGATGGCGCTGACCAGAAGGCTAAACTAAACGGAAGTTCACGCACCGATGGGTGACGTGACGGTGCCACCTGGATTGTGGCGAATAAAGGAAAACAAAAAAGGATGTGATTGTCACAAAGCAGCTGTTGATCTTGGTTTCTTCTCATGTTTTAGATCGGTTGCCCCCAGCAACCCAAGGTCTGGTTGTAGCGGTTACTAAAATGAAAAATTAACCTGATTTTTCACGTGGAAAATCCGCTGAGTCTCTTTCAACCTTGTTTTGTTGGAAGTCATGTTTCTATACAACAGCAAAATCCCCTTTCTCTTAACATAACGAGGATATCTGTTACGTATTTGGCAAATTGCTAATTTATTGATACTGCCCGCATCAGTACAATGTTCACCGGAATGTCTCGCAGCACAATTTGTCATTATTAGAGCCGACACCACGAGCTCAGACACAATGTGTTTATTTACAATTAACCCAAAAGCCGCAATCTTTCCTCAACCAACGCAATTTGTCGCCTAAACCCAACAACAGACGGAAGCTGTGGACGCAAACCCCGGTGCCCGCTGTGACGGTGGTGCGCCTCCTACGCCCGCCATCCGTCCCTGCCGAGCGACTCGGCCGCAGTTGATGAATGCAGCGCTTCATTTAAAAAAAAGGAAAAAAGAAAAAAGAAAGAAAACATGTTGCCTCCGAACACGATCAGGCCAGTGATTAAGTTGCTGCCTCAGTGGCATCGGGAAAAACATTTTAATGGAAGTGATTTCTAGGAGACAGAGTTGCCTCATTAAATACTGGCAACTATCAACGTACTTTGTAAATCCCGTGTCACAAGTTTTAGAATATGTGAAAATGTGCAGTTATTGTCAGTACTGTCACTGGAGATTACCATCATCATCATCATCATCATCATCATCATCATCATCTTCTTCTTCTTCCTCTTCCCTTCTGGCTCTGGTCGAACGTGAGTCACCTCTTTATGATCTACTCTGACGATTTACACACACACACACACACACACACACACACACACACACACACACACACACACACACACACACAGTCTTTTTCAAATTGAGTATGTATATTTTAGAACATGAATTATTTAAAAGGTTTGAAATTGAGACAATGACGGTGCAGCAATATGCATGTGTGTGTGTGTTTGTGTGTGTTTATATATGCTGCAAATATTACAGTGTACGTGACAATTAGTTTGTTTAAATAGCAAACATGAACACCAGTGCAGGTATTGATGGGTTTAACAAGTGCATGTGCAAAAAGTAAACACACACACACATGCACCATACACACTTGCACATACACTCGCTCACTGTATCTCTTAGACCTTTTCAATCATTCGCTACCTCATTTTTTTTTTTGGAACTCGTCAGTCGAAGTTTTGAACAACTCATATTTTCCCTGTTTTATATTTGCAGCCTAAAGTTTAATGCTCATTGGAAAATCTTGTCCTCCATTAGCTCGAGTCTGGCTCCATGGTGGCGTGACACTCGTTCAGATGTACAGTCCAATGTCGGACACTGCATTCTTTTCTAAAATGGAAAACCCTCTCATCCTGGAATAGTGAGTAGAGATAATCGTAACTGTACTTTAGGGCCGTTACATTATGCAGTATATTGTCGAGGAACAACTCTCTCGCGGATCACTCCGGAATCTGCTTCGGTCTAATCTGTGCTTCAGGTTTTTGTAAACGCATGTGTTCGGGATTGTGTCTCTCCCCTGTTCACACACAAACACTCTAAGCGGCGGCGCTCCTCGCACGGGGGGCTTAAGCTTGTTTGAAGTTCTTTTAGTTGGATGAGTGGAGTCGAAAAACTACTGCGCATCCTTTTCCCCCCGAGGGAATCAAAACAAGCATGACTGGCTGCCGCCAGGTCGTGGCTCCCTTGCACACGTCAGGGGAGTTTGCAGCAATTCCTCTGAAATGCAAGATACACGGTGACGATCTGCCCTTTACTCCGGATTATGATAATAACTGATCTAAGGTTATGGGATGATTATGGTTTCTACTTTAATATGGCAACACCGGATATGCAATTTTATGGGCCACTAAAATGGTGTGTAGGCCCGTGGCCCTGTGGAAAAGGGCTGTGAGCCGTGGACACTGTGATTCGAAGACTCAGTCACCAGAACACCAGCAGTCTAGAAATATTGCAATTGGCGATCGCAAAATAAATAGCAGAAAAATCCGCTATCAATGTCAATGTGCTCGCATGTGTTCGATTGGCCAGTGCGATGTGTTGCGTTGCTGGACGCGCTTTGAGTTTTTCAACATTTTTGTTTGAGCCCACTCCATCAAACCATTGGAATTAATACGGCAGCAGCACATTCACATTTGTAAATGTCAATGTGTCTGGCTTTGCTTTGATTTCCGCTAAACTAAAGTACAGTATGTAGTCAGCGGTCTTTGATTCATGCGTGTGTCCATCTCGACGGATGAAGAGGGACAGCGGAAGGCGAGAACGCGATGGAAACTGTTCCACTCAATGACATGTGATAGGGAAATTGGTGATTTGCCTGCTACATAAATTCTGATCAGATTTTTCATTTTACAGTCATTAGCAGGAGGAACACGACTTGACCGGCCACTGCAGACCAGCTGTCTTATACTTAGAATCTTAATGAATGCAACCCAGTTTCTTTACTTCTTGCAATGTGAATCATCCAGCCCTCAGACTGTTGTCACTATTAACACCCTGTGCAAGTCACTCCAAGTTAACAAATGTACTGTGAGTTACTCATTTCAAAGCTCATGACAACAAACCACATCAATCCAATTTACATTTTTCCGATGACGTACAATTTCAGCCTCTTCAGACGCGTACGCTCGCAGTTACGAGACGAGAGATGACAAATGAAGCGAATTCACAGTCATTTGCACAGTTCGTGGGCCGCTCAACAAAATGCACATACAGTAAGATTCTTTAGGCCTGTGCTCAAATTAAAGCCGTCTTTGCACTGGAAAAGGGGCCTGTACAGAATGCAGCCATATTTCAACCTGATCCTCCCAAACTCACTGTCTTCCATCATCTGTACAACACATCATCGGCCCCCCCAGAGAAGCCCCCTGTTGGCTTGTCAAGAAAAGAGAACACGTTGGGAGCACATCCACAGACGGTAAATGGGGCATCGGAGCAGAATCAAATGGGATGTTGTGCTGTACTTAGCGGTTGCCGTGACGTCTCGTGGCATCCAGCGACCGAAAGAGGCACTCACAAATTCTCGTGCCGGTTGCTTTCGAACAAGACGTTGCAGCAGGAGATCTGAGGCTCCTGGGAGATCTGTTATCAGGGCTGACACTGCCCATTTGACCAAGAGGTAGATAACTGTTTGTTTCAGCAAATGATAAAATTGCTTTTCTAATCCTGATCTTACACAAAGGACTGTTGGTCTATTTGCCACCAAAATAATGGCCTCAAGATCCATTGTAAAGCAATGGTGACTGAAGTGATGTATAATTACAGACGGTGCCTCCAATCAGCTTCGCTGAAATTTTCTAGAACCAAAAAACTATCCTTGTATACCAAGTACTTTTTAGAAACCACGGCGTAAATACATCAGAACAGAGCTGATTATGTTTATTTGTTGAGTTCACCGGAGACTTCAACTGAAGAAAAACTTCCATTAAAGTAAAGAAGAATTGGTCATCCCTGTTTCTGGAGAAGACGTATGCCCTCTGGCTCACACCTCCGGAGGGGTCACCGTGCATTGTTGCGAGAGGCGATGTTGACAGAACAACTCTCCTGTAAAGTTTCAGGGTTGCAGGTTTCATGAGAGGAAATAACGGGCCATTTTGATTGGTCACAGTGTTAATAACATTACCAACAGCTTAGTTCTGTTCAGCCACAACGATACGAGTGAGCAGTGAGCCAGCCTGCTCGACGCCTGGGCCCAAATCAAAGCAGGAAAATGGGATTCAGACATCTTTGATTTCATTATGTACACCTGAGCGTTTCCTGCTGTGCCCTCTCCAAAGGTCCGGTGTGAACAGGCCTGTGTTTTACATAATGAAGCGAAATACTGGTTTGGCTTTTGCTAGGTCTCAAAAACTCAAAGCACGGTGTGAAATTGTCGCTTCCGCTTCGCTGGCGGCTCTGAACGGACGCCGGCCAACCAGGACAGGTGGCGACTTCCTCTCGTGTTTTTATGATGGAAGCTCGTTCACTAATGTTTCCAGCTGAGTTATGTTCCATTATACTTTATTGTCGCCGTTTCAAATGTCTTATGTACTTAACAAGACGATTAAAAAAGAGCATCGTGTAATTCACGATCATAATCAACGATCGCCCGCTCCGAGCCAAGTGCTCCGGCAATCCACAGGTCTGAGTGAAATAAGACCTTGTCTGCTTTTAATGGAACGAAATGTGTTCCCGTTTTTTTAACACCCACCATTCACTCCTTGTTTGAAAAAGTATTTTTTTGCGGATGTGTGTGTATTTGTGTATTTCCCAAATCCCAGTGCATAATCTCGGCGTCTCAGAATGCAAATAAATCGTTACGCCATTGGCATTGATTAAAACCCCTGCGGATACATTAGGCAGGTTCATTTGCGACAGTAAAAATCTTACTCAGTACACCCTCACACCACTACGTACATTTCAGTAATATATTGCAGGAGACATGAAAGAAAATCTATGGCTCTAATATCAGAGATCCTCTATTGATTGGGATTGTTTGTTTTTTTTTGCTTAGCCTCTTGTTCTTTCAGAGCAGCGCCCTGCTAAAAGAAAGCCTGCTGTTTTGTGCGAGGGAACGAACTCTGAAATATTAGTAAGATAATGCGAGTCGACAGATCCGGGAGAGACGGGAGCAGGGATCAGCATGAGAAACCAAGAACAAGACTATAAACACTTTGGGGAACGGAGCCCTGGCTGTCTCCGGTGGATAAGCGGGAGCCTTTTTCCGTGTTCGAGAAGCGATCAAAGAGCAACAGGTGGAGTCTTAAATTGAAATTGCCCTTTTAATAACCAGCTGAATATCAAGGTGGGGGAACCAGCTTAGCACACTTCACGTGCTTGTCAGTCGGGGCCGACTTAATCACTTGAACCGTTGGTGAACGTTATGAAGTGTTCACATGAAAGGGGAATCAATGCGATTATCTTCATTTAAATGCCCTTTAAGTTTGATGGTGTGGTTATTAGGAGGAACCCTGTGTATGATGCAGCCGTTGTAGGCGATTCTGTACAGAAGTGCAACCATGTGTTTCTCTGAAAAGGATAAATGTGACACCTGCAAACACAAAAATTGCAGGCGCTTGCTTCCATAGGCCCCTCCCCCGTGGATGTGTCCTACCTAGGGGTCTTTCACACCTGCCCTGTTTGGTCCAAACCAAAACTGCAGGAGTTGAACGCGCCTCAGACCCACGATCCGGACCAATGGACCGAGACTTGGTCGGACCAAAAGAGGTGGTCTCGGTCCGGTTTGTCGGCAGCGTGAAAAGCAATTGTTTTGGGTGGTTCGGACTTCGGGACCAATGACAGGAAGTTGAGGCTGCTAGATATCATAAAAGCAGTGTACAAAATAATCCCTGGTAGCACCTGGGGAGAGGAGGAGCCAGAATATCTCATAGTCAATATGAAAGTCAATATTCAGTCGATCCAGTCATGATCGGCAGCCGGAGGTCAGCGCTTGTTAGCTGCGTGGCCCAGCTCATGGGATGAGTCTGACCTCGGCCTGCACTGCAGCTTTTCCTCAGAACGGATGTTTCCGCTTCTTCATTTGCTCAGCTCAAGTCATTAAAACAAATTTAAATCACCAACTCTTTCGCAACCTACTATATCCATGATATCATCTAATAGCCTACTACACAGCTCG
>NC_061522.1:5227500-5245000 GCF_022379125.1 Scophthalmus maximus | reverse complement strand
GAAACAGCCTGGAGCACCGGCGAGCAACGACCCGAGGTTCAATGCCTCCGTTTCTCCACAGCCCAGTTAGAACTGAAGAAGCCTTCGGGACGAGAGGCGTCTTCCAGAATCTAAAGAGCCGAGACCGGTTGCTCCTGATTCAACACCTTTTGGAATTCGCTCATTACATTTGTCCTTGTGCCCTTGACATTGTTTCTACGGTTAAGTCGTCGGTCAAAGGTGAAGTGTGTGACTGCTGTTTGATCATTTAAACCTCATTTAGTTGTCGGCCCATGGACGATCTATTCAAAATCAGGGAGGTTGGTTTAATGACGTTTTGAATTTCACCTTTGGAGCAAAGATAAATGTAGATATCCTTTGATTCTTCCAGGTAAACAACATCCTGTTTTTCTAACATTACCTTGTTAAAATGTGGGTAGCAAACCATCCATCCATCCATCCCTCCATCCATCAGCTCTCATCCTTTAAGTGTCACGGGGGGGGGGGGGGGGCTGGAGCCAGTCTCAGCTGATGTTGGCCGAGAGGCAGGGTACACACCCTGGACGGGTCACTATAGTCCATCACGGGGACAAACGACCATTCACATTCACGCGCAGGCAGATTATAGTCCCGCATGCCATTGGACTGTGGGATGAAGCCAAAACCCACGCAGGCACATGAAAAACGGCCACCGGGGGATATTTATGTGGTACTTTTTACCCCGACCACGGAGGTTAAGTTTTCATGGCCGTGCGTGCATTTGTCGGTCTTGTCCGTCAAAAACGACACGATTGATTTCCATGAATTTTGCGAAGGGCGGGACACGACCCAGGGGAGAATCAATTTCATTTGGGGGCTGGAGCGAGATGGGGTGTTGGCCTTGGCTGAGGTAGTGTCCTTTCCGACTGCAAATGTGTCAATACTGTAGACGAGCTGTCAAGTCCTCGATGCATTAATCCTCAGATTTGTAATCTTTCGTGGCAAACGTTCTTGCGCAGTTGTTTTTTGCGTTTAGACAGCTACTAATGAACTCCAGAACGAAAACGTGTGATTTACGCGGCTATGAAATGATGTAAATAAAAATAAAAAAATTCCTGACGTGATGACACCTCAGATGAGTCCGCTCCCTCATGAGGGGGAGGAGTCTAGTGTGTGTGTGTGTGTGTGTGTGTGTGTGTGTGTGTGTGTGTGTGTGTGTGTGTGTGTGTGTGTGTGTGTGTGTGTGTGTGTGTGTGTGTGTGTGTGTGTGTGTGTGTGTGTGTGTGTGTGTGTGTGTGTGTGTGTGTGTGTGTGTGTGTGCGTGCGATGTTTGGGAAGGTGCCTGGCGGCATGAGCTACTGCGGCTGTAAGGTTCTTTTTCTCTTCGGGGACAGGAGGGGGGGGGGGGGGCGGCGAGATGGGGAGGGAAATAGAGAAAGGGGAGCGGGGTGACAGAGGGAGAGGTTGGTGTGTTTTCAGCTGATCCACTTCCTCCCTGATGTTGGCTCTCATTTGTCTTGGCTGCAAACGGAGTACAAGACTGGAATACTGATGACTGTGACTCCACACCGCTCCTCTCCTCCTCCTCCTCCTCCTCCCCTCTTTCTACCTCTCTCTCTCTCTCATCTTCACCCTTCTCCGTTCATCCTCTCTACACACACTCTACATTCTGTCTGCTCAACTGATTTCCTGCCTCCTGTCCCCCCCCCCCCCCCCCCCCCCCCCCCCCCCCCCCCCCCCCCCCCCCCCCCCTTACCCTCCTCATCTCCACTCTCTGCCGATGCAGCTGCACTCCGCCGACCCAAATTTCCCTTCCACCCCTCCTCTCCTCTCCTTCTATCCATCTCTCCATCTGACCTCGCTCTACCTCTCCCGCTGCTCTGTCTATCACTTACTGGCTACATTATCCAGCTCTATCCCTCCTCCTCCCTCTCGCCTCCCCCCCCCCCCCTGCACCTCGCTCGCCTTCTCCACTCTCTCGCGTCCTGTCCTCCCCGCTCGGTCCGTCTGCCTCCCGTCACCTCTCCGCTTCTCCGTCCGTCTCCCTGTGTCTCTCTGGCCTGCGCGAATCACTACCCGGTCTATGTGGGTCACGGGGGTGATGACACGTGAAATCAGAGGTGTGCATACGTCTGTGTTCCGGTGACAGAGAGCAAGGGAGAGAGCTGGTGGGGAAACAGGAAGATGAGTTACAGGGACGAGAAGACACAAACAACTTGAGGGCAGGTCAGACCCGGCGCAGGTAATGTTCAACCAGGTATGGCGGCATTTTCTGAAAGGCTTTTCCTGTAGCGGCCACACTCACGAGGATTAAACAATTCATGAAACACAATGAGAAACTAAATGCAAGCAAATATTTACCCCTGACTTTCACGACAAGTCGTCCGACCTGGATGACCCTGCCCTCGGTCATAACCCCCAGCACCTGAGGCAGATGTGCGCTGGACCTTTGTCGTGATGGTAACGACAGCGAACAACGCGGTTGAAGGCCGTGGAGCGGTCGAGGTCAAGGTGCTGCGTTCGGGGGGGCAACGTACAAAACCACGAGGCTGGGTTGAGGAGAAGGTGGTGGAGGACCTTCGTCGTCATGGTTACGATAATAAAACACACAGTTAAGGTCAGTCTATGCTCACGGGGCAAAGGTCTCTCGAGCTACAGGCTGTGATGTGATACTTTCAGAGGCCTAATCCATATTCATGTGGGTACGAGCCAGAGGCCTCGCAGGTACTTCAAAGGTGCAAAACGTACTCCTCAACATCTGCCCATGGAATGTTCGATAATTATAGGTTCAACCGCAAGTTTTCTCTGACCGTTATCCAAGTTGATTCCTGGGAGGCGGCGTCTGTCAAACTTCCTAGCAAGCCTCCCCTTATATAAGCCCGGAAGTCGGCTAATTATGTCTGTTTGTACTTTTGTGCTTTTGAATATTTATGATCTTTACGCACCAGATCAACCTGCCAGGGAGCAACTGCCGATGACAATGAGCCTGTGTGGTCGAATCTGGCATTTAAATGGTGGATGGACATCAATTATTTTGTCCTCGTCTCAACTGTTTTGCCATTTTTGTGACACGAGGACCTGTTGTCACATGATGTTACTGCGGTGGACGAACTTGGTCTTGACATTAGGCATGACTGCATTGAACATGGTCATTTAAAACCGAGTATGATGCTGCTGCTGCTGAATACTTCACTTAAATCAGCTCAGTTCGTGAGTTGTTTTGAACTGGACCCTTGTTTCAAACTCCTTTAGTTGATTATCGTACGCAATCAATCCAAATATCGTTCTATTCATAGGCGCCATGCTGTCGTAAAGGGTTAACTATGAAGTATCTAATACATTTTATATGTTCAACGTCGCTATTTCTTAAGATATAGTATGTTTAACGAAGAAGAATCTGTGTCCTGCTGCAAAGTGAGCTGCTCCTCTCCGGCACCACTGACAGGTTTATGCAGGATCGGAAGCGGAAAGGCTGTAAAGTGCGAGGTGCATAACCTGGAATTTTTTTCTTGAAACCTGCCCCTGGCCGCTTCACGTGTCGAACAACGGGAAGTGAAATGCATTTTCTGCCTCAATGTCACCGGAATCGGGCTCTTTTCACAGTCGCTGCTCCCTCGGTGGCCAGGTTTGTCAGCGTCGGTCTCTCTCACACACACACACACACACACACACACACACCAACACACACGCTATTCAACGGGAAAAAAGAAATGGTGTGATTTATGAAACATGTCGTCAGCGTCAGCACAGAGGTGCAGAGGACGAGAGAGTCTGGCCCTGAACTGAGTCGCTTCAATTCATCACCCGATGACCAGGCCACTGTGGCACTTTGACCACCAACGTATCTTTGTGTCGCTGCGTGTTTCCGACCCGTTGATGGAGCATGACGTTGGTTGGCGGCGTCTCCTTCCCCGCGGACTTTCCGTGCGGAGGAAACTCAACACAACGCAAGCAAAGTTTGCTTCCCTCCTCGTTTCCCTGCAGCTGTGCGAGGCCAAGAGCAGCCATAAGGTTGTCTCTCTCTCTCAGAGCTCATTTTTTACACTCTGAATCTAATGAGCATCTGCAGCGGAGCAGTCGACTGTCGGGTCTTTCCGAGGAGCAAGAAACCCGTTCGTTTTTTCGATCATCCGGCGTGCGGACGGCCTCAGAGTCGGAAGATGTCTGTAGATGTGTCGCCGGACGGGAGGTCCCCGCGGCGGCGATGGCGATGGCCGCTTTCCCCGTCCGTCAAATCAAATCAAATCGATAAAAGGCTAATTTTGCATGAATGAACGGATTCAGTAAGTGAAGGGGGAGGCAGAGGTCTCACGGGCCAAGAGGTCATCCTGGACACTGGGCGTCTCTTCAAAGAAGTCTGATGAGGTGCATTTAGTTCTTGAAAATTTACAGTAAAAAAAAATACACATTTCTAACCAGTTTGCCTTCTGTTGAGCCTTGAACACAATCATGTTTATGTAGAAGAGGGGTTCTGTGGCACAAAGCTTGGTTTACTATCTCGTCTTTGACCACCTAAATGTGGAACCTCTTAGGATAAAAGATAAAAGCCATGACATCACACCTAACAACACCGGCTTCACACACTGTAAGGAACTACACCGTGTGGTGGAGTCACTTAAGCATTGTATGACATGTTGTTCTTTGATTATCTCCCTTTAAATCCAAATTCACCTCCATATTGTTATTTCTTTCATTACTTTCCATGCGCACCCTTTTTTTGGCATTCGGCTTTCATGTCTGTTGGAGTGTATGTCGGGTTTCTGAAATGACAATACCACAGTGTGAACGTTCTTATAGAGTCACGATATGCGGATGTTGTTTTCGTGAGAACTGTTTTTCTTCTTAAACTAATGAATGACATCGGCTTGTGTATAATGTAAGCGCCGAGCCTGGTGTCTTTATAAATAACAGTCCTCTGTAGTGTCATTCATCAAAGAGAACTCATCCATTCTCTTTGAGATCTGTCCATTCCTCTCCTCTCTCCCTCCGTCCCTGCCTCCCTCCACTCACACTCGCCCCCACCTCCTCCTCCTCCTCCTCCTCCTCCTCTCCCTCCGTCCCTCGGCCCTTTTCTCTGTAAATCAGATTATTTTAATTCATATTTCATCGTTCGCTGCTTTATTCTAACTCAATCTATTATTCACGGCCTGTTTTAAAAATGTATCAGTGCGAAGGTCACCGATCCGTGCTCGCTCCTCTCTGGGTCATACAAGACAACACGCACGTACACACACACACAAACACACACACACACACACACACACACACACACACACACACACACACACACACACACACACACACACAGATAGAACCAAACATGCTAATACATATGCATGAGACAAATGTTTGTTTTTATTCAGAGTGAGAGATGAATAGAATGAAAGTAGAAATACATGCAGCAGTACACTATACAGACTTAAAGTCCACAACGTGTCCACTGAGAACAGTGGATATGTCTTATATAAAGACATAAGATCTTTCTATAAGTAAGACTCAATTACAGAGAATACTCCAAGACCTCCCCCCCCCCCCCCTTCATAGAAGGCATAACACATTGTCTTATTTTTTACCGTTCGTAAAATCAGAAAGGGACAATCACAGGAAGCGAAATGATCGAAAAAGAAAAGTGATTATTCAACTTTTAGTGATTTAAGTTAGAGAGAGAGAGAGAGAGAGAGAGAGAGAGATTTTTTTTGATTTTTAAAAACACAATGTTTATTTTAAGATTTACAAGAGAACATCACAGCCCTCCACAAATGAAATGAGAAAAAAAAAACATACAACAACAAAATAACAGAAAACCAGAATAAATCAGGTCATAAACACAGAGTGAAAGATGAGTTCTCCCTCCGTCACTGAACACACAGCCATGGTGAAGCACCAGAGAGAGAGAGAGAGAGAGAGAGAGAGCTTCACTCACACAGGCAACAAAAGAAAGAAGAAGACCAAAAGAAAATGAGAATAAGACGGAGGGAAAGATGAGGGTTTGGACAGATGCTGCAGACTGAGTCAGCAGATGGAGAAGTTGGATGGGAAAGAAGAATACGGGGTGAAGAAAGAAACAGAGACAGAGAGAGGGGGAGAGAAAGAGAGAGTCATCAACATAGAGTAACAAAAAAATAATGAAGAGGAAGAGTGTGAGAGAGGTGAAATTTGTTCCACAATACTGGAGAAGCAGAGGAGAAAGAAGAAGAAGTTCAGGAAGAGACACGCAGAGTAACACACACACACACACACACACACGCGCACACACACAATGAACAGCAGATGACGGAGCAGTTCAATAGGATCATTGGAATGAATTATGAATTATGAAAACACGTGAGTGACGCGCCTGCAGCCTCCTGGTGTGTGCTTCACTTTGAAGCCCCCGCTCTCACACGTAATGTACAGAACGCATCAGCCCAACTCCTGACCCCCCCCCCTCCCTCTCTCCCTCTCTCCCTCTCTCAACTAGGCATCTAGGCACTGAATTCTAATTGCCTCCTTTTGCCAGCCAATTAAGTGGCAGCATCCGTCACCACGACAGCTCATTAGCAAATCAGCATTCGGCTTTCAGGCAGGTGTGTTTTCGGGGAGCGAGAGTTGTTCTGTGTGGATGCTGCAGCAGCAGCAGCAGCAGCGGCGGCGGCGGCGGCATCGCCTCATAACTTTACCCAGGGCGCAGCGGCAGATCGCTGACCCGACCACGTGAGCGTCTGTGTGGCTGCGAGTGCTGCTATCAGCAGAGAATGGAAAGTGTTTTGTGGACTGTGCCCGCAGATAGCCCAGTGAAATGGGAGCTCTGATTCCAGGGGGTTTCGTGTCTGCAGTGGCTTCTAGATCCATTTTCCATTTGTGCGGAGGAGAGATCGGCGGCTCCCGTACCTGGCAACAAAAAAACAACATTGCCGGGCGACGCCGGGGAAGCGGGCCTGACAACCTGCCGGCCGGGGAGAAGACCCAGAGGAGCACGCTGGGAGTAATGACGAGGAGCAATGGCATTTTGCCTCATAGTCGGGGGAGTTCAGTTATGATCTCCACCGCCTCGACTCGCACTGCGTTTTCATATTGAAGTCCAACTGAAATCAAATTGTGATGTTTTAGTTTGTTTTTTTTAAAACCACGGCGGATCACTACAGATCTTCTTTGTGAACTAGATTTGAAAAGATCCGGGCTCAAATGAAAGAAATTAATATTTGATACTTTCTGGTGGATGTACCAGTTTGAAAATTCATGGAATAAATCCAGCAGTTTCTAAACTAAACTAGTGACTATTGTTTCTCTCCGACACCGAGCCAGACAACAGCCGCGCGACACAGAACGAGCCGCAGACTCAGCATCGCCACCCACTTCGGCTCTCTAACTAACGCTCCTCCGGCGCCGTGGGGTGTTGAATGAGCTCCAAAACAAAAGGCTTCACGGGCGGGAAATGTGCGACGCCGAGGCCGTCGTGCTGCCGAGAAAAGAGTCAGCTGGAGCCTTTTCGGGAACGGCCTTAAAAGACCTCGACCTGCGAATCTGGATCCGTCTTTTTGTTTCAGCAGAGGAGCAGCTGCTCCCGGAAGAACTCTTTCAACACCACGCCGGTCCCGTTTTCAAAGTGTTATTCCAGTGAGCTCCTCGACATTCCTCGGCACACGAGGGATTTTTCTTATTTTTCTTATTAGCTTGGTATGGCAGCTGGCCCCCGGCATCACACCACAGTGCCCGTCGTCGTACTCCCGCACTACTTCGCGGCGGCTGTAAGTAAGTGAGAACGCAAGCGTCCAGGAAATGTTGCCCCGGACATTGTCCGCAACTTTTTCCCGCCACCCCTTGAGTAGAGATTTCCGAACAATTGTCAGACAAACTCCGGGGGGGGGGGGGGGGGGAAATGTCTGGAAGCAATTTTGCGGACATCGTCCGGAGTTGCTGTCTGACAACAGCTCCAGTCATCGCAAATAAAAAGAAAAAAGCCACGACAACAGCGACACTGCACAATATCCCACAGGAATCCACGTGAGCCCATTTGAACTGCTGAAAGTCTCATCAGGTTGCTACGTAGCTTTGGTTTGAGTTTTTCTCCGAGCAGCGCGTGCCGCAGAAATTTGAGGCCCTGCGATTGGCTGTTCGCCACGAAGCACAGTCGCTCATCCTTTGTACTGATGATGCACACTGGAAAAGTTTAAGGAGGAAGTCAGGTGACGCCCGAAATAGATAGATGGAGAGATAGATAGTAGTTCCTGTGTGAATCTGATAATCGATTCATTTTCTTTTCATCCGTGACTGCGTCACAACCGTGAACCACAGGTTTGCTGTTTGCAACGGTCGAATCCAGACCCGGATTGGACTTCAACACCCCACGGGCGTCTGCGACGCCACACGGTAGCAGTGTGTGCGCTCCGGGTTGTGGAGTGGTGAAGTGAAGGATCATCAAGTCCAAGCGCCAGCTCTTGGTCCGCATGAGAACTTTACAAGACAGCTGATTCCCCTGTAAGCAGTCCACTTGTTCCTCTCTTGGCTCGGCCCGGCCGCCGAGCTCCATTGTTCTAACCGCACTCCACGCCTCCTCCAGACTCCTTCTTTTCCTTTTTTGCTGATGATTGCTCTTTGTCTTCTGCTGGTAGGTGTTTTTCCCCATCCTCCAAGTCTCCTCTCGACTTCCCTCTGGACAGATTTAACTCCCCCCCCCCTTGTCCAAAGAACCCTGAGAGGATTCGACGGCTTTTGTCATCCAAAAAAAGCACATCACAGACGAATGCTTGTCAATTAGAAAAAAAACTAAACAGAAATGCAAGTCATGAAGACCATCGGGTAGATATCAAAATCAGTGACCTGGGCAGAATTTTTAAAGTTGCTCTTAAAAGTGCTGATGGAGCCGCAGCTCCTCGCGTCGTCGGGCTGTAAAATCCCAAACAATGAGCCGAAACACACACGGGGAAAAAAAAACCCTCCGTGGAGGAACAGCAGAGGTGAGTTATGATTCTCTGTGGGGTCTTCGGGGATGAGCTCCAACCATCCATTATCTATACTGCTTCATCCGTTAAGGGTTGCAGGGGGGGGGGCAGACGCTGGACAGGTCAACATACAGAGACAAAGAACCGCTCACACCACCTAACTCCACTTTGGACTGCGGGCGGAAGTCGGAGGACCCAGAGAAAAACCCACGCAGACACGGGGGGAACCCGCAAAAACTCCAGCACGCCGCCGTGTCGCCCGGGGAATAAGCTCTTTTACACGAAACACTCATTTATTCAGTTTGCTCTATTCTGAGAGCGGTTTATACTCCGTCCGCCTGCCTTTCCGCGACTTGCCTTTGCCGCCGCGAATCGAAAAAAGGAACGCGGCCGTGAAACACACGTCACGTGGTAAATTACTCACGCCCACGTCGCCTGGCGGTCCAGAGGGATGACATTCAGGAGACTCAGGCCGAGGTCGCCCCGACCGGCTCGGTGCGCCCTGAGCTCGCCTGCGGCCAACCTGAAACCCCCCCCCCCCCCACACACACACACACACACACACACACACTGCAGACCTCCCGCTGATGGACACCAGCTGAGTCTGACTCACTCACACTGCTCCCGGGCTCGCTGGCCACTGTGTTTTTTTGGGCCTTTTGCAGACACTGGTCCGTGGGGACCACGATAAACACCTCGCCCCCCCCCCCCCCCCCCCCCCTGTTGTCCTCCTCGTTTCGCGGTCAAGGGGACTACGGAGGAGCAAACGCACTGCTGATGCATGAGGAATAGCTAAATAGTGCACTGTGTGTGTGTGTGTGTGTGTGTGTGTGTGTGTGTGTGGCGGTTCAGAGTAGTACTTAGCTAATTTGCCAGCAGTGATGCAAAACCTCAGTTGTTACTTATTCTTTGTTTTTTCGCTGCACGCTCCTCATCCGTGTTCCTCCCTTGTGTTTTGCTCTTTGTTTCTCTTTTGTTTTCCTTTCTCCCCCCCCCCCCCCCCCCCCCCCCCCCCCCTTTCTACTGAACCCAGCGGATTCTGCTCCGATTCAACTTCCACTTCATGCCGCTTCACCGAAACCATTTAGAATTTCTGTTGTTCTTCATTGAGTTTTTAATGTCAAATGAGGAAGATAATGAGCGAGTGGAAGGAAGCCAAAAAACGACTTCCGGGACAAATTGTGGCTGTCTGTGTGTGTGTGTGTGAGTGTGTGTGTACAGTTTGTGGAGTTTGTTTTAATTGCCTGCAGTAATTTAAGATCATTTGTGATGTTTGTGGTGAAAAATTGATCTGAGGTTAGAGCTCAGGGATGTTGACTGAAGGTCTGACTGTTTATTCAGTCCAGCAGGCTCATAGGGCCTCGTGCACACACACACACACACACACACACACACACACACACACACCAGAATCGCTACACGTGTTAGCAGCTGTCAGTTGCGATCAATGGCTAGTCATGTGTAACAGTCCACTGTTTCATCCATTCTACCTTGGCTTCCACTCATTTGCCAGCATTCCTGTCTCCCTCATCCAGTCTCTCTCTCCCTGCTGGTTCTGTCCACCTCCACGTCCTCAGGCTCACACACGTGTGTGTGTGTGTGTGTGTGTGTGTGTGTGTGTGTGTGTGTGTGTGTGCGTGTGTGTGTGTGAGGACCTTGTGCGAGGACGGCTGTTCAAACCTTTTGGGGGTTTATGGATGGAGCTAGGGATGATGTTAGTTGTGATGTGTAAGGTCCGGGGAGGGGGCGAGGGAGATTGTCCGAGTCCGATGCGTTCGCACCCAGAGGTCAATTTCCTGGAACATTGTGTAGAGACGGGACGTGACGATTATTCCACTGTGTTTTTTGTCTGCAGTCATTTACGCGGCCAGTCACTCGCCGCGAATCTTCCCCCAGATTTCCTTCTGCGTTCTCACATGGGCGCACCCAGCCTCTTTTTTTCCCCCCTGACATTTTACTTGGGGGGGGGGGCTGACTGGACGAATTCCGGAAAAACATTGTCCACAGCAACATTTGCGGACATTTGTGTTCTCACGTGCAGCCCCTCTGGACAGAGAGAGAGAGAGAGAGAGACCAAATGTATATCCAGTTGTGAAGCAGTGTAGTTATTCTTATACTTACATATAGCACCACAATGTTTTTGAGACAGAGGCATTATCAAAGTTTGTAACTGTAATAGCCAAATGGAAAATATGTGAAATAGTAACATTGCCAGGATTTTTAATTTCCCATTGAATGCCAATGAAAGAGAGAGAGCGAGAGAAGAAGAACTGGCCTGCTTGCGGATCGGATGCCCGTCCACTATCTGTATATGGAGCTGGGTTTGATTCTAAAGGAGAACTGTGACTCCAGGTAATTCTCGAGCGGTCTCATTTGAATATTGCACGTTCTTGGCATACTGTACTTACAGTCGGAGGGTGTGCAACTGTACTTGTGAGTTCAGACTGCGGATCACAGGGCTGCCCTGCCGTTGAAAGCTATCATCCACATGTTTGGAACATACGATGTAATGTGCAGGTGTGGAGGTTTTGTTTTAAATGCACCTTTGACGTAGCCGACATTTCAAGGGCAGACACGAGTTCCTTCCAAAAAAAAAGAGTCTACATCAGATGCAACTGCACCAAGATTTTCATAAGTGTGGAGCATCCCTTTCCTCGCCTGAAGCTTTGACGTTTGGTTGCTTCTAAATCCGAGTTCTGCACCGGCAACAGGCAATGCCACGGATCAAATCAAAATGAATTTAAAGAGCGCCACCTTTTGAATTGTATGAGGACTGTGGGTTTTCATAGACGTCAAAAAAGAGCAGCTGGACCGAGCACGGCGAACCCCAGATAAACAAACGCATATTCATTCAACAGCCCTGCAACAAATGTACTGTTTGCTAAACCCTCCGCTGAGCAGCGATTATCTAATTATAGCTTACCAACCGTGACTCTGCGCAGCAGGCCCGTTCAACTTCCCCAACGCTCCGGAGCAGCGTGCGTGTGGCTGCAGCCAGAGTGATGAATAGTTTAATAGTTTTTTCGGAGCACAGATTATCAGGAAGCTCGTGCTGTTTGCAGGGCTGCCCGGCGGTGTGGTGGTTATCGCTGGCACCTCACAGCAAGAAGGTTCTGGGCTCGAGTCCCGGCTCAAACCAACCAGGGCCTTTCTGTGTGGAGTTTGCATGTTCTCCCCGTGGATGCGTGGGTTCTCTCCGGGTTCTCCGGCTTCCTCCCACAGTCCAGAGACATGCAGAATGGGGTCAGGTTCATTGGAGACTCTAAATCGTAGGTGTGAGAGTGAATGGTTGTTTGTCTCTGTATGTGGCCCTGTGATAGGCTGGATTGGCTCCAGCACCCCCGCCACCCTTAAGTGGATTAAGTGGTAGAAGATGGATGGATGGATGGATGGACCCCCCCAAAACTCCCTTTTATTGGAAAGGAACCTTGAACAGGGTGGGCGACCATCAGAGTCAGAGGTGTGTGTGTGTGTTAGTGTGTGTGTGTGTGTGTGTGTGCGTGCGTGTTCCCCATCGTACATTATTTAGTGGGGGGCTGAGGTTAAGTTAGAAAAGCACCTGTCCAGGCCCCGAACATCCACTGTGCAATGTTATCATGGTGTAATGATATTGGTTCTGTCCTGCCCTTTATTTGGTTTGCGCGGATTGGTTCACGCTCCAGCAGCTGCAGCCAAAGTCGGCATCGGATTTACGGCCATGTTTGCCAAACGTGTCGCTTATTGCTCATCCTCGAATTCTCTCCTCGCGGGAAAGTGATGCCAACTGTGTGAAAACACCGACATCAAGCATAGCTGTGACAACATGTGCCTGTCCGAAGTTTTCCTTCATCCAATCCATATAGGTTGGAGCGAAGAACATTTAATAGCATTTTTATCAATAGAAAAATAATGAACAATAATCCTGAGCTAGCTCTTCCCTGCCTTCAGTAGCAGTGTTGCTCTTCTGAGAACATTATGGATCATCAGCTGGAAAATCTGCTTCTGGTTACTCGTGGAAAGGGAAGGGAAGACTTGTGTACTTTGCACCGGTGCTGTATCCGAAAAGTAAACTCGACAGTAGGCTAACCACCAGGGACAGATTTCTTTTGCAGTCTGCAGTTTGTTGTGGTGTTGTATCACATGTGATCGTCCGCGAGGAAGTGGTCATATTTTGATGGGAGGTGGAAAAATAAGTGATTAATGATGAACAATTTAAAGAAAGAAGTAGTTTTGATTGTACTGGGTTATTGCAGGACGTCGTTTCCATTTTTTCATATTCCACCATACACACACACACACAATTACATATTCTCGTCTTTCTATGAGGACTCTAATTGACATTACGCTTTCCCTAGCTCCTTATCCTAACCTTAACCATCACCCCCCCCCCCCCCGGTGAGGCAGAGGAGCCATGGATTAGCCCTGGAAACGGGAGCTCTTTTCTCTCCGTCTCCCGCTCCCTGTCCATCATTGACTTGCCAACTGTCAGATGCTGCTGTCATCCTCAGCCGTTCCTTCATCTGTCTCTCTAATGGGAATCCCCCTCTGTTTTCTCTGCACACAGCCCTTATTACCAGAATCCCTCGCTCCCCCGCCCCCCCGTGTCCTATTTCCCAGTGTATCTCTCCACCCCTCCTGACACACATAGAGCTTTGAGGTGTGTTATATAAACACATTCTTCACTATTATTACTTAACAAGTTTCACTAAGTAACCAGGGGAAAAAAAAATAAGTCCAAACTGGATTTCCACTTTTGCATTTTGTGTCTAATGCAGCCTGATGCAGCCGCCCCCGCTTCAGCCTTTTAATGTGGCAAACTGTCAATCTGTGCTGCTGCCACATGATTTTTCTGATATTTACTTACCTCTGTCATTCTAACCACCCGCCCCCTTCTCCCCCCCCCCCTTTCCTCTCTTTCTGATATAGTGATGTGAAACGTCTGAAGGCTCGTCTGGTTCACAGAGGTCCTCCATCAGCAGCAGGTAAAAAAAAGTCCTTCCTCTTTGTCCCCCGTCCGTTTCCCGTTCTGCCCCTCGTCTCCGCCTCAGAACGCCGAACGTCTCCGCTCGGTGAGAAGATGCCCAACGTTGCTTTGAGTCCAGAGAGGAAGAACAAAAAAAAAGGGGCATGCGGCGAACATCAAGAGCAAGCTTTACTTTGACAGCATTGCCTACGGGGCTTCCATGTGCATGGGAACATGAACCAGCACGAGCAGGATGCCCTTCATTTGATTTACCCTTTATTTCCTCTGAGAAAACGTTCATGCCCCAAATACACAAGTGTATTTTGCAATGTGTGACTGCGTGTGTGTGTGTGTGTGTGACTGCGTGTGTGTGTGTGTGTGACTGCGTGTGTGTGTGTGTGTGTGTGTGTATCTTCTTCTTTTTCTGGAGTTGTGCTGACGGAGTTCTGATTCTGTTCTGATTGTGGATCACATGATTGTCGTATGTCAAAGGCGTCGCGAGAAGCGAGGAACCGACAGAAGTTTGTCGGCCGACTCCTCGGCTGCCCTCCGCTCTGCTCTCAGATTTACCGGAGGCATTGCGTTGCCAGGTTGCTGCGTCCAATCCGTCAAAGGGAACGACCTTGAGGGAATGTCTTCAGATCTTTGCACTCGAGGGTGAACTGGACCACACGTTGGAGGTTAAAGGTCAGGGGCCAAGTGACCTCACAGGACAAAGTCCATGACGAAGAACCGTGACCGTACTTCCTGCAACGTGACGTCGGTGGAGGGAGGCGTACAACCGTGAGGCGATTATTTCAGTTGGTTTGTTTGTTTTATGGCCCACAATTGCACTGTCATGGTTCAGTCTCGCTTCTCCCCTAAAAAACCCGCCGTGCACTACACCTGCCCGGCAACAAGCAGCAGCCGAGAGAGAGAGAGAGAGAGAGACGGTTAGCGACTGTAGCTGGCGAAACACAGCGGAGCGTTTTAGCTGCGTGAAAAAACAACCCCGATATTTCCCTCAGGAGCTGGTGGAGATTAAAAATTGAGCTAAAAGAGCGAGAGCCGAAGAGTTCAGAGTAAACACTGGAATTAGAGTCACCAGGTGGCCCAAAAAACATGCCTCCCAAGTCTGTGTCCACGCTGCTCGGTATCTGCTCGGTGTGTGGATAAGCAATCGTTTTCTGTCGCCACCGCCGGCACCACGCTGCCGCAGCATTGAAGCCAGTCGTTGGCGTGTAGGAGACGGAGATTTGGCTTCCACGGCTTCAACAGAGAGGCACAGACTTTAGGTGGATGTCGATGCGTCGCTGACTCGACGACTCCGCCCTCTGCTTGTACTGTGGTTACACTACATTTTACTGTTCGCCATCATCCTGTCACCGCCCCGTGGGGTCACAGGGGCCGCCGCTTAGACCCATTTACACCCGGCCACTTTAAGCGGGTGATGAAGCCACGCCAGTGAGACTTTCATGGCTCGTCCCCGCTGCCCAGTTATCGACGCACGTGAGACGAGAAGTCTCTCCACTTCTCCGATGCACCAGCAGTTCGTCCGCTGCTTTAAATAGATGAACCGAAATGATTCCAACTATGGAAAGCCGTCACCCGGCTCGAACCCATTTTTCTATCGTAGCTGTGGACAAACATTCTTCCGAACAAATTTAGCAGCGGGAGATTTTTTTTGCACATCTTGCCATGATGACATCCGCCCCGCGAGAGAGATCCATAGTCTCTCCGGCGACACGTTGAACTCTCCAGCTGCAGTCACGGCTGCAGAAGCCGTCAGTCAGAGCCGGAGTTACCACTCGGAGGCCATCAACAACATCAGTGTGCGGCCGAGGAACCGCAGTCTTTGTGGGCGAAGGGGGGGGGGGGATAAAGATTGATAGAGAGAGAGAGAGAGAGAGAGAACGCGCGCAGTCATTATCATTGTTTCACTGCTTACATTATCGCCGTGACCTTCATCGTTCGCGGGCTGGGTCACAATCATCATGCTCTCGACCTGCACAAATGAGCGCGCTCCGCCGTAGCGCCGTCCGTCCCTGTTGTTCCAGTCACACAAGTGCCTCTGATCCCTCTCGGTGTCACGCGTGGCCTCCCGCCCTCGTCTGTCAGCGTTTACACACCAAACGATGTTTGACCAGGATTCAAGGCTTTGCTATTCACATCCCTGATGCGTGTGAATGACCCGTTTGTCCACGTCTGTCTGGATATGTGCCCGCGCGTGTGTGTATTTGTGTACGTGTGTGTGTGTGTGTATGTGTATGTATGTGTGTGCGTGTGTGTGCGTGTGTGTATGTATGTGTGTGTATGTGTGTGTATGTGTTTATGTATGTATGTGTGTGTACGTGTATGTGTGTGTATGTGTATGTATGTGTGTGTGCGTGTGTGTGTATGTGTGTGTATGTGTGTGTGTGTGTGCGGTTCTGTGAGGCGATGTGTATGTGTAAGGGTGTATGTAATGAGATGATTTTTAGTCGTCCTCCCTGTCCTCTTGCCCTGTCAAGACCACCGATTCAATTTGTGTGTCAAGATAGAAAGAGAGCGATAGAGTGTGTGTGTGTGTGTGTGTTTGTGTGTGTGTGTGTGTGTGTGTGTGTGTGTGTGTGTTTGTGTGTGTGTGTGTGTGTGAGGGAGAGCGACGAAATCTCTGCCAAAGGATTCTCATCTCTGAGCCCAGAATGAGAGATGGATGTGGAGCTGAATGCTATTTTTGCGCCAGGCCGTGTGTGTGTGTGTGTGTGTGTGTGTTTACCTCTGTGCATGTGTGGGGAAGGAGACGAGGAGCTCGGCAGCAGCTCGTGTGCGTGAGGAGGAGAAGAAGAGAGGTGGAGGAGGAGAGGAAGTAGAAGAGGAAAAAGGGGGCACGAGAGAGAGAGAGAGAGAGAGAGAGAGAGAGAGGGGGGTGGTTCATGTGTGAAGGGGAATGAAGAGTGATTTTTAGGAAAATTGGAAAATTTCACATGACAAGTGTGTGCGTGTCGTGACGCCGAGTCGGCACATGAATAAATGATATATACGCACAAAAACAATGCATACGCAATTTTCTGGAGCCGTGATCTGTGTCGAAAAAGTCCTGATAGTGTGTGTGCACAGTAGCACCATGCGTGCACACTGCTATGTGACATGTGATTTAGGTGATTTGTTGTTTTGAAGGTGCACATTAGTTACACTTGACCTTGAATTGCATTCATGTTTGCTACACACTACGATGTCGCTACAAGCAGATGTAAGTGTTTATTAATACATTTATAACCCATTGTAAGTGGATTGACAATATAGTCAAACTATATAGTTTCAATAAAACTTGTTGTTCGTGAATCACTTTCAAAATAAAACGCCGTGTGTCAAATACGGCACATTAATGTCCTTAGACGTGTGCAGTGTCTTGCAACTTGCGTAATCTGTGTGTGGTTCACAAAGGTAGTGATTCATTTAATTGGAGAAATAAAAAGTCGTGACTGTGCTGAGATTCGACATAATTGAGAGGCAAAAAAATGACTTTCTATATTTCAGACTCTGTCCCGGTAAGATTTATATTCAAGAACAATAACAAACGAATACGAGAGCAACAAAGAGCTAGAACGTCCACATGTGCTCGACTGGGGCCGACGCATCAAAAGCATTTGTTCTCCGTTACGTAAAAAAAACCAACATTATTACCAGAGCCGTAACAGAATCCTTAACGATCAACAGA